>NC_092008.1:1183414-1203414 GCF_044704955.1 Pristiophorus japonicus | reverse complement strand
CGACAGAGAGAGAGACGACAGAGAGAGAGACGACAGAGAGAGAGACGACAGAGAGAGAGACGACAGAGAGAGAGACGACAGAGAGAGAGACGACAGAGAGAGAGACGACAGAGAGAGAGACGACAGAGAGAGAGACGGCAGAGAGAGAGACGGCAGAGAGAGAGACGACAGAGAGAGAGACGACAGAGAGAGAGACGACAGAGAGAGAGACGACAGAGAGAGAGACGACAGAGAGAGAGACGGCAGAGAGAGAGACGGCAGAGAGAGAGACGACAGAGAGAGACACTACAGAGAGAGACACTACAGAGAGAGACACTACAGAGAGAGACACTACAGAGAGAGAGACGACAGAGAGAGAGACGACAGAGAGAGAGACGACAGAGAGAGACACGACAGAGAGAGACACTACAGAGAGAGACACTACAGAGAGAGACACTACAGAGAGAGAGACGACAGAGAGAGAGACGACAGAGAGAGAGACGGCAGAGAGAGAGACGACAGAGAGAGAGACGACAGAGAGAGACACTACAGAGAGAGACACTACAGAGAGAGACACTACAGAGAGAGACACTACAGAGAGAGAGACGACAGAGAGAGAGACGACAGAGAGAGAGACGACAGAGAGAGACACGACAGAGAGAGACACTACAGAGAGAGACACTACAGAGAGAGACACTACAGAGAGAGAGACGACAGAGAGAGAGACGACAGAGAGAGAGACGACAGAGAGAGAGACGACAGAGAGAGAGACGACAGAGAGAGACACGACAGAGAGAGAGACGACAGAGAGAGAGACGACAGAGAGAGAGACGACAGAGAGAGAGACGACAGAGAGAGAGACGACAGAGAGAGACGACAGAGAGAGACACTACAGAGAGAGACACTACAGAGAGAGACACTACAGAGAGAGAGACGACAGAGAGAGAGACGACAGAGAGAGAGACGACAGAGAGAGAGACGACAGAGAGAGAGACGACAGAGAGAGAGACGACAGAGAGAGAGACGACAGAGAGAGAGACGACAGAGAGAGAGACGACAGAGAGAGAGACGACAGAGAGAGACACGACAGAGAGAGAGACGACAGAGAGAGAGACGACAGAGAGAGAGACGACAGAGAGAGAGACGACAGAGAGAGAGACGACAGAGAGAGACGACAGAGAGAGACACTACAGAGAGAGACACTACAGAGAGAGACACTACAGAGAGAGAGACGACAGAGAGAGAGACGACAGAGAGAGAGACGACAGAGAGAGAGACGACAGAGAGAGAGACGACAGAGAGAGAGACGACAGAGAGAGAGACGACAGAGAGAGAGACGACAGAGAGAGACGACAGAGAGAGAGACGACAGAGAGAGAGACGACAGAGAGAGAGACGACAGAGAGAGAGACGACAGAGAGAGAGACGACAGAGAGAGAGACGACAGAGAGAGAGACGACAGAGAGAGAGACGACAGAGAGAGAGACGACAGAGAGAGACGACAGAGAGAGACACTACAGAGAGAGACACTACAGAGAGAGACACTACAGAGAGAGAGACGACAGAGAGAGAGACGACAGAGAGAGAGACGACAGAGAGAGAGACGACAGAGAGAGAGACGACAGAGAGAGAGACGACAGAGAGAGAGACGACAGAGAGAGAGACGACAGAGAGAGACACGACAGAGAGAGAGACGACAGAGAGAGAGACGACAGAGAGAGAGACGACAGAGAGAGAGACGACAGAGAGAGAGACGACAGAGAGAGACGACAGAGAGAGACACTACAGAGAGAGACACTACAGAGAGAGACACTACAGAGAGAGAGACGACAGAGAGAGAGACGACAGAGAGAGAGACGACAGAGAGAGAGACGACAGAGAGAGAGACGACAGAGAGAGAGACGACAGAGAGAGAGACGACAGAGAGAGAGACGACAGAGAGAGAGACACGACAGAGAGAGAGACACGACAGAGAGACACGACAGAGAGAGACACGACAGAGAGAGAGAGGACAGAGAGAGAGAGGACAGAGAGAGAGACGACAGAGAGAGAGACGACAGAGAGAGAGACGACAGAGAGAGACACGACAGAGAGAGAGACGACAGAGAGAGAGACGACAGAGAGACACGACAGAGAGAGACACGACAGAGAGAGACACGACAGAGAGACACGACAGAGAGAGAGACGACAGAGAGAGAGACGACAGAGAGAGAGACGACAGAGAGAGAGACGACAGAGAGAGAGACGACAGAGAGAGAGACGACAGAGAGAGACACGACAGAGAGAGACACGACAGAGAGAGACACGACAGAGAGACACAGAGAGAGACACGACAGAGAGAGACACGACAGAGAGAGACACGACAGAGAGAGAGACGACAGAGAGAGACACGACAGAGAGAGACACGACAGAGAGAGACACGACAGAGAGAGACACGACAGAGAGAGAGACGACAGAGAGAGAGACGACAGAGAGAGAGACGACAGAGAGAGAGACGACAGAGAGAGAGACGACAGAGAGAGAGACGACAGAGAGAGAGACGACAGAGAGAGAGACACGACAGAGAGAGACACGACAGAGAGAGAGACACGACAGAGAGAGAGACACGACAGAGAGAGACACGACAGAGAGAGAGAGGACAGAGAGAGACACGACAGAGAGAGACACGACAGAGAGAGACACGACAGAGAGAGACACGACAGAGAGAGACACGACAGAGAGAGACACGACAGAGAGAGACACGACAGAGAGAGACACGACAGAGAGAGACACGACAGAGAGAGACACGACAGAGAGAGACACGACAGAGAGAGACACGACAGAGAGACACAGAGAGAGACACGACAGAGAGAGACACGACAGAGAGACAGAGAGAGAGAGAGACGACAGAGAGAGAGACGACAGAGAGAGAGACGACAGAGAGAGAGACGACAGAGAGAGAGACGACAGAGAGAGAGACGACAGAGAGAGAGACGACAGAGAGAGAGACGACAGAGAGAGAGACGACAGAGAGAGAGACGACAGAGAGAGACACGACAGAGAGAGACACGACAGAGAGAGACACGACAGAGAGAGACACGACAGAGAGACACGACAGAGAGACACGGAGAGAGAGAGAGAGAGAGAGACACAGAGAGAGAGAGAGAGACAGAGACACACAGGCAGATTGGTAATCCGGGGTAGGGGTTATAGTACTGGATACGTATTGCTCCCGCGACCCCATCTCCGCCCCCCAGCCCCGTGACCCCACGAACCCCCGTACCTTTTCCTCCAACATCCATTTCTCCTGCTGTACCTCCGCCAAACGCTGGAACAGGTCAGAAATCTCGTCGTCCGAGAGGTCGGCTGGTCGCTGGGACTGTGGGCTTCCTGTGTTAGACTGGAGGGAGAGAGGGAGAGAGGGAGCGAGAGCAGTGAGGAACAGAACATCAGGAACAGGAGTCCGCCATTCGGCCCCTCGAGCCCGCTCCGCCATTTAATACGATCGCGGCTGATCTTCGACCTCAACTCCACTTTCCCGCCCGATCCCTCGATTCCCCTCGAGTCCAAAAATCTACCGATCTCAGCCTTGAATATACTCAACGACTGAGCCTCCACTGCCCTCTGGGGCAGAGAATTCCAGAGATTCACCTCCCCTCAGTAACACCCTCCGACAGTGCGGGGCTCCCTCAGTAACACCCTCCAACACTGCGGAGCTCCCTCAGTACCGCCCCTCCGACAGTGCGGCGCTCCCTCAGTACTGCCCCTCCGACAGTGCGGCACTCCCTCAGTACCGCCCCTCCGACAGTGCGGCACTCCCTCAGTACCGCCCCTCCGACAGTGCGGCGCTCCCTCAGTACCGCCCCTCCGACAGTGCGGCACTCCCTCAGTACCGCCCCTCTGACAGTGCGGCGCTCCCTCAGTACCGCCCCTCCGACAGTGCGACACTCCCTCAGTACCGCCCCTCCGACAGTGCGGCGCTCCCTCAGTACCGCCCCTCCGACAGTGCGGGGCTCCCTCAGTACCGCCCCTCCGACAGTGCGGCACTCCCTCAGTACCGCCCCTCCGACAGTGCGGGGCTCCCTCAGTACCGCCCCTCCGACAGTGCGGCGCTCCCTCAGTACCGCCCCTCCGACAGTGCGGGGCTCCCTCAGTACCGCCCCTCCGACAGTGCGGCGCTCCCTCAGTACCGCCCCTCCGACAGTGCGGCGCTCCCTCAGTACCGCCCCTCCGACAGTGCGGGGCTCCCTCAGTACCGCCCCTCTGACAGTGCGGCGCTCCCTCAGTACCGCCCCTCCGACAGTGCGACACTCCCTCAGTACCGCCCCTCCGACAGTGCGGCGCTCCCTCAGTACCGCCCCTCCGACAGTGCGGGGCTCCCTCAGTACCGCCCCTCCGACAGTGCGGCACTCCCTCAGTACCGCCCCTCCGACAGTGCGGGGCTCCCTCAGTACCGCCCCTCCGACAGTGCGGCGCTCCCTCAGTACCGCCCCTCCGACAGTGCGGGGGTACAGGGCCCAGTTCAGCGGGTTCCTCGCGCCCGCCCCCAGTCGCTCACCTTGTTGCCGGACGCTCCCTCCTTCATGGCCTCGCGGTAGCTGTAGGACGAGATACTGCTGCTGTCCCCGGTCTGGGCTCGGCACGGGGAGCTGATCTCCGCCAGGACCAGGTCCTCCAGCCCTGAAGGGAAAGAAAGAATTGCATTTCTATAGCGCCTTCCACGACCACCGGACGTCGCAAAGCGCTCGACAGCCAATCGAGTGCTGTTACAGTGCGGTCATTTAAAATGGCGGCCGGCAGAGCGCCCTCCCCTTTAAGAGCTGGCGTGGCGCTTAGGCTACCAACAGCTTCCGGGGCGGGGGGGGAATTCCCCACGGGGTGGAAAGGGGTTCAGCCCCAGTCGGTGAGAGGTAACTTCTCAAACGTCGGCCTCTCCAGCCCGACTAAGTGATCCGTGCTTCCCGACCCGTCAATGGCTCTTATAAAACGGGCAATTTCGGCTCCTTGCAATTTATATAGCACCTGTCCCGACCATCGGACATCTCAAAGCGCCTCACAGCCAGTGAAGTACTATCGGAGGGCGCTCACTGTTGTAACTGTGGGAAACGCCAATTGGCGCACAGCAAGCTCCCACACACAGCGATGTGATAATGGCCCGGAGCGTCTGTTTTAGTGATGTTGGTCGAGGGATAAATATCGGCCCCAGGACACCGGGGAGAACTCCCCCCTGCTCTTCTTCCAATAGTGGACCTTGGATCACCACAGCCGAGGGTAACTCGGGCCTTGCCAGTGACGCCCCCATCACCCGAACAAATTCAAAATTGACCAATAGCTGGGTCAGAAGTAGGTTTTAAGGAGCGTCGTGAAAGGTGGAGAGAGAGAGGCGGAGAGGTTTAGGGAGGGAGTTCCAGAGCTTGGGGCCCAGGCAGCAGAAGGCACGGCCACCGATGGTGGAGTGATGGAAATCGGGGGATGGGCAAGTGCCAGAATTGGAGGAGCGCAGAGATCACGGAGGGTTGTAGGAGGTTACAGAGTTAGGGAGGGGTGTAGGGGCTGGAGGAGGTTACAGAGATAGGGAGGGGTGTAGGGGCTGGAAGAGGTTACAGAGTTAGGGAGGGGTGTAGGGGCTGGAGGAGGTTACAGAGATAGGGAGGGGTGTAGGGGCTGGAGGGGGTTACAGAGATAGGGAGGGGTGTAGAGGCTGGAGGGGTTACAGAGTTAGGGAGGGGTGTAGAGGGCTGGAGGGGGTTACAGAGTTAGGGAGGGGTGTAGAGGGCTGGAGGGGGTTACAGAGTTAGGGAGGGGTGTAGAGGGCTGGAGGGGGTTACAGAGATAGGGAGGGGTGTAGGGGGCTGGAGGGGGTTACAGAGATAGGGAGGGGTGTCGGGGCTGGAGGAGGTTACAGAGATAGGGAGGGGTGTCGGGGCTGGAGGAGGTTACAGAGATAGGGATGGGTGTAGGGGCTGGAGGAGGTTACAGAGATAGGGAGGGGTGTAGTTGCTGGAGGAGGTTACAGAGATAGGGAGGGGTGTAGGGGGCTGGAGGAGGTTACAGAGATAGGGAGGGGTGTAGGGGCTGGAGGAGGTTACAGAGATAGGGATGGGTGTAGGGGCTGGAGGGGGTTACAGAGATAGGGATGGGTGTAGGGGGCTGGAGGGGGTTACAGAGATAGGGAGGGGTGTAGGGGCTGGAGGGGGTTACAGAGATAGGGATGGGTGTAGGGGGCTGGAGGGGGTTACAGAGATAGGGAGGGGTGTCGGGGCTGGAGGGGGTTACAGAGATAGGGAGGGGTGTAGGGGCTGGAGGGGGTTACAGAGATAGGGAGGGGTGTAGGGGGCTGGAGGAGGTTTCAGAGATAGGGAGGGGTGTCGGGGCTGGAGGGGGTTACAGAGGTAGGGAGGGGCGAGGAGGCCATGGAGGGATTCGAAGACGAGAATGAGAATTGTAAAATGGAGTCCACCTGTCTCCTTGCACGTGGTCGGTTTCTGATTTACGCCCCTCGGGACGTTTGACTGCGTTAGTGGAGGTTGAAACTGGCAAGCGGTTGGGTGCGGGGAAGATGGAGCGAGATGACGGGAGGGAGTGCAATTAGCGAGGGAGTAAAGTGCAGCGCTAAGCGTTATTTATTCACAATTAGAGCCGTCAACACTGACAGAATGTGCCAACTCGGGAAAAATTCCGTGAATGGACAGGCAGGCAGTGGGGGAGGGGAAGGTGGGGGCGTGGGTGTTTGAAGGTGCTCCCTCAGTTATTTCCTGACTCCCCTGGCCCCCTCCTCGGTTTACGGTAGGGATCAGACCAGCCTCGAGGAGGGCCACGTTGTCCGCATGTCCCCCAGACACCAGACTCCCCAAAGCCAAGCGCTCGACTCGGAACTCCTTCACGGGCAAACGAGCCAAAGGTGGGCAGAGGGAACGTTACAAGGGACCACCCTCAAAGCCTCCCTGATAAAGTGCAACATCCCCCACCGACACCTGGGAGTCCCTGGGCCCAAAGACCAGTCCGCCCTAAGTGGAGGGAGTGCATCCGGGAGGGGCGCTGAGCACCTCGAGTCTCGTCGCCGAGAGCGTGCAGAAACCAAGCGCAGGCAGCGGAAGGAGCGTGCGGCAAACCAGTCCCACCCTCCCCTTCCCTCAACCACTGTCTGTCCCACCTGTGACAGGGACTGTGGCTCCCGTATTGGGCTGTTCAGCCACCTAAGGACTCATGTTAAGAGTGGAAGCAAGTCTTCCTCGATCCCGAGGGGCTGTGTCTGATGATGACGATGATCTGATCATGGGCTCAGCTCCACTTCCCCGCCCGCCCCTTCACTCCCTTACCGCTCAAAAATCTGTCTATCTCCACCTTAAATATATTCAATGACCCAGCCCCCACAGCTCTCTGGGGCAGAGAATTCCACAGATTCACCAGAAGAAATTCCTCCTCATCCCCCTCTTAAATGGGCGACCCCTTATTTTGAGACCGTGCCCCCTAATTCTAGATTCCCCCACGAGGGGGAAACATCCTCTCTGCATCTACCCTGTCCAGTCCCCCTCAGAATCTGATACGTTTTGATCAGATCACCTCTCATTCTTCTAAACTCCAATGGGTACAGGCCCAACCTGCTCAACCTTTCCTCATAAGATAACCCCCTCATCCCCGGAATCGACCGAGTGAACCTTCTCTGAACTGCCTCCAATGCAAGTGTATCCCTCCTTAAATACGGAGACCAGAACTGCACGCAGTACTCCAGGTGTGGCCTCACCAATGCCCTGTACAGTTGTAGCAGGACTGCCCTGTTTTTATTCTCCATCCTCCTTGCGATAATGACAACTGTGGAGCCAACCATTGATCCGCGAGAGAGGCTTACATAGCTGCCACTTTATCTCCAAGCTCGCATTAGCCAGGAGCAGGAACAAGGGCAGGAGGCCAGATACCGATTGCACGGAGGCAAGGGGCACGCAGTCTCCCCCCTTCTCCCCCCCACCACCTCCCCCCAAGCTCAAGGCCACCTCTGCCCCCTCCCACAGCGGGCCTGCAACAGCTGAGTGGCCTGAGCTCAAGGTGATGGCTTGCGTCAAAGGCAGGGGGAGGATGTGGTGAGCAGATCGAGTTTTCCATAATTGCCAGTATTGAAACTAATGGGTAATGATCGGAGACATCCGCACACACTGTGGGTGATGGATGGGCCGGGCGCAAGCCGCTGGCAGCTCAGGGGCAGGACCCAGCTTCTGCAAAGCTGCACTCCTGCTCGGGTTAACCCCTTCATCCCAATCTTCCCCAGAGAGAGAGAGAGAGAGAGAGAGACAGGGAGAGAGAGAGAGACAGAGAGAGAGAGACAGAGAGCGAGAGACAGAGAGCGAGAGACAGAGAGAGAGAGAGACAGACAGAGACAGAGAGAGACAGAGACAGAGACAGAGACAGAGAGAGAGAGAGAGCGAGAGAGAGAGACAGAGACAGAGACAGAGACAGAGAGACAGAGACAGAGACAGAGAGAGAGACAGAGAGAGAGAGAGAGAGAGAGACAGAGAGAGAGACAGAGAGAGAGACAGAGAGAGAGACAGAGAGAGAGACAGAGAGAGAGACAGAGAGAGAGACAGAGAGAGAGACAGAGAGAGAGACAGAGAGAGAGAGGGAGAGAGGGAGAGAGAGAGAGAGAGACAGAGAGAGAGAGAGACAGAGAGAGAGACAGAGAGAGAGACAGAGAGAGCAGAGAGAGAGAGAGACAGAGACAGAGAGAGAGAGAGAGAGAGAGACAGAGAGAGAGAGAGAGAGAGAGAGAGACACAGAGAGAGAGAGAGAGAGAGAGAGAGACAGAGAGAGAGAGAGAGAGAGAGACACAGAGAGAGAGAGAGAGAGAGAGAGAGACAGAGAGAGAAAGAGAGAGAGAGAGAGAGACAGAGACAGAGACAGAGAGAGAGAGAGAGAGAGAGTGAGAGACAAAGAGAGAGAGAGAGAGAGAGACAGAGAGACAGAGAGCCAGAGAGAGAGACAGAGAGAGAGACAGAGAGAGAGAGAAGGAAACCAACGTACACAGTCTGATCCCAGAGGGAATTAACCCCTTCACCTGCCCCTCCCCAAGACCCGGCAAGGATGGCCAACGCCCTCCCCTCCCCTCCCCCGGCGCGTGACCCAGCGACACTACCTGTGCGGGACTTGGTGTTGGTGAGGATCTCCTGCAGCCGCTCCTGCAGCTTGTCGGCCCTCTTGCGCTCCAGGTGCAGCTGCCTCTTCAGGTCCTTCAGCTGGAAACAGAACATCCCGAGGGTCAGGGTCAGAGACAGAGACAGAGAGGGTGCGTGGAATCCGCGGGGGTTAGAGCCCCCCTCAGTACCCGCTCCATGCCCACTGAACCGGGCACAGTGCCCCCCCACTCCTCACAATACAACATTCCTCCACCACCTGCTCTCGCACACTGACACAGTCGGCACAATGCGGGACGGCTGTTCGACTGCGGGGGAATCACAGCCAAGCCAGATCCAGTCCGCACTCCATGTCCCCACGTTCGTCCTCCCACAGGGCACGCACGTGCTCCTGCACTCGCCCTCCCCCTCCCCAGCCAGACGCACCCACTCTCTCTCCCCTCCCACCCCCCCAGACACACCAATACTCCCCCCTCTCCCCCCAGACACACCAATACTCCCCCTCCCCCCCAGACACACCAATACTCCCCCCCACCCCCCCCCACAGACACACCAATACTCCCCCTCCCCCCCAGACACACCAATACTCCCCCTCCCCCCAGACACACCAATACTCCCCCCCTCTCCCCCCAGACACACCAATACTCCCCCCTCTCCCCCAGACACACCAATACTCCCCCCTCTCCCCCAGACACACCAATACTCCCCCTCCCCCCCAGACACACCAATACTCCCCCTCCCCCCCAGACACACCAATACTCCCCCCCACCCCCCCGCCACAGACACACCAATACTCCCCCTCCCCCCCAGACACACCAATACTCCCCCCCCTCTCCCCCCAGACACACCAATACTCCTCCCCTCCCCCCCAGACACACCAATACTCCCCCCCTCTCCCCCCAGACACACCAATACTCCCCCCTCTCCCCCCAGACACACCAATACTCCCCCTCCCCCCCAGACACACCAATACTCCCCCCCACCCCCACCCCCCCCAGACACACCAATACTCCCCCTCCCCCCCAGACACACCAATACTCCCCCTCCCCCCAGACACACCAATACTCCCCCCCACCCCCCCCACACACCAATACTCCTCCCCTCCCCCCCTCAGACACACCAATACTCCCCCTCCCCCCAGACACACCAATACTCCCCCCCACCCCCCCCCCAGACACACCAATACTCCCCCTCCCCCCAGACACACCAATACTCCCCCTCCCCCCCAGACACACGAATACTCCTCCCCCCCCGCCCCCAGACACCAATACTCCCCCCAGACACACTAATACTCCCCCCCCACCCCCAGACACACCCACTCTCCCCGCCCCCCCCAGACACACCCACACTCCCCGCCCCCCGCCAGACACACCCACACTCCCCCAGGATGAGTTGCTCATCCAATCCAGAATTCTAAAACAAACCAGCAGGAAACACGGGTCCCAGCGGCCACTCTCTGGTTCAGGCGCGCACGGGGCTATTCGACTGGGGAGGGCCTCGCCGATCAGCTGACAGCCCATGTTTCCCCCCCCCGCCGCCGCCCGGGGGAGCGGAGGCAGAATCCAGCGTGCCTCCACCCGCCAGCGGCAATCAACAGCTTCACCGGGTTGGCGAGGGAGCCTTCCTGCTGGTGGGGCTTGTGGTCGCACCGGTCAACGGAGTTACCTCCCCTGGCCGGAGCCACCTCAACCGCTGTGTTTATCTCTGGTGTGTCGAGCGACGGGCACAGACTGCTGCTGACACTAACCGGGGAGAAAAGCTGGGGTTGTTCTCCTTGCAGCAGAGAAGGGTGAAGGGGAGATTTGACAGAGGTGTTCAAAATCACGAGGGGGTTTTGATCGAGTGGATCGGGAGAACCTGTTCCCCGGGGGGCAGGAGGGTCGGGGAACCAGAGGGACACAGATTGACGATAATCGGCGATGGAACCAGAGGGGGAGATGGGGAGAATGTTTTTACGCAGCGAGTTGTTGTGATCGGGAACGCGCTGCCTGAAAGCTCGGTGGGAGCAGATTCAATCGTAACTTTCAAACTGGGGATTGGATCAATACCTGAAGGGGAGCGCCGCACTGTCGGAGGGGCAGTACTGAGGGAGCGCCGCACTGTCGGAGGGGCAGTACTGAGGGAGCCCCGCACTGTCGGAGGGGCGGTACTGAGGGAGCCCCGCACTGTCGGAGGGGCGGTACTGAGGGAGCCCCGCACTGTCGGAGGGGCGGTACTGAGGGAGCCCCGCACTGTCGGAGGGGCAGTACTGAGGGAGTGCCGCACTGTCGGAGGGGCAGTACTGAGGGAGCGCCGCACTGTCGGAGGGGCAGTACTGAGGGAGCCCCGCACTGTCGGAGGGGCAGTACTGAGGGAGTGCCGCACTGTCGGAGGGGCAGTACTGAGGGAGCGCCGCACTGTCGGAGGGTCAGTACTGAGGGAGTGCCGCACTGTCGGAGGGGCAGTACTGAGGGAGTGCCGCACTGTCGGAGGGGCAGTACTGAGGGAGCGCCGCACTGTCGGAGGGGCAGTACTGAGGGAGCGCCTCACTGTCGGAGGGGCGGTACTGAGGGAGTGCCGCACTGTCGGAGGGGCAGTACTGAGGGAGCGCCGCACTGTCGGAGGGGCAGTACTGAGGGAGCCCCGCACTGTCGGAGGGGCAGTACTGAGGGAGTGCCGCACTGTCGGAGGGGCAGTACTGAGGGAGCGCCGCACTGTCGGAGGGTCAGTACTGAGGGAGTGCCGCACTGTCGGAGGGGCAGTACTGAGGGAGTGCCGCACTGTCGGAGGGGCAGTACTGAGGGAGCGCCGCACTGTCGGAGGGGCAGTACTGAGGGAGCGCCTCACTGTCGGAGGGGCGGTACTGAGGGAGTGCCGCACTGTCGGAGGGGCAGTACTGAGGGAGTGCCTCACTGTCGGAGGGGCGGTACTGAGGGAGCACCGCACTGTCGGAGGGGCAGTACTGAGGGAGTGCCTCACTGTCGGAGGGTCAGTACTGAGGGAGCACCGCACTGTCGGAGGGGCAGTACTGAGGGAGTGCCGCACTGTCGGAGGGGCAGTACTGAGGGAGCCCCGCACTGTCGGAGGGGCAGTACTGAGGGAGCGCCGCACTGTCGGAGGGGCAGTACTGAGGGAGTGCCTCACTGTCGGAGGGGCGGTACTGAGGGAGCGCCGCACTGTCGGACGGGAGGTACTGAGGGAGTGCCGCACTGTCGGAGGGGCAGTACTGAGGGAGCCCCGTGCTGTCGGAGGGGCGGTACTGAGGGAGCGCCGTACTGCGCTGTTGGAGGGGCGGTACTGAGGGAGTGCCGCGCTGTCGGAGGGGCGGTACTGAGGGAGTGCCGCACTGTCGGAGGGGCGGTACTGAGGGAGTGCCGCACTGTCGGAGGGGCAGTACTGAGGGAGTGCCGCACTGTCGGAGGGGCGGTACTGAGGGAGTGCCGCACTGTCGGAGGGGCAGTACTGAGGGAGCCCCGCACTGTCGGAGGGGCGGTACTGAGGGAGCCCCGCACTGTCAGAGGGGCGGTACTGAGGGAGTGCCGCGCTGTCGGAGGGGCGGTACTGAGGGAGCGCCGCACTGTCGGAGGGGTGGTACTGAGGGAGTGCCGCACTGTCGGAGGGGCGGTACTGAGGGAGTGCCGCACTGTCGGAGGGGCAGTACTGAGGGAGCGCCGCACTGTCGGAGGGGCGGTACTGAGGGAGCGCCGCACTGTCGGAGGGGCGGTACTGAGGGAGCGCCGCACTGTCGGAAGGGCGGTACTGAGGGAGCGCCGCACTGTCGGAGGGGCAGTACTGAGGGAGCGCCGCACTGTCGGAGGGGCGGTACTGAGGGAGTGCCGCACTGTCGGAGGGGCGGTACTGAGGGAGAGCCGCACTGTCGGAGGGGTGGTACTGAGGGAGTGCCGTACTGTCGGAGGGGCAGTAATGAGGGAGCTCCGCGCTGTCGGAGGGGTGGTACTGAGGGGGCAGATTCAATAGCAACTTTCACACGGGGAATTGAATAAATACTTGAAGGGGGAAAATGTGCCGGGCTGTGGGGAAAGAGCGGGGGCAGGGGTGGGCGGGGGGTGGGCGGGGGAACATTGGCCAGGACGGCACCCTCCCCAGCGCTCCCCTCGGTTACTGGCCCGGAGCTGGCAGGGTTCAGAGTTCGAACGAACCTGTCCCTTCTTTCTCTCCCCCCCGCCCCCTGCCCGAGAGCACGTCCTCCCACCTCCCGAATCCTGCTTACCGCGGAACTCCCCTTCTTCTCCAGAATCCGCTGACCGTCCACAGTGTCCTTGACTTCCTGGAGGGGGGGGGGGAAAAAGGGGAAAAGTGGGAGTCGGATAGCGGTCAGTGCTGCACCCCACTTCCTCAAGAACCCCGATCCTCGACACGCTCGACAAGAACATAACGAGCAGCAGTCGGCCATTCGGCCCCTCGAGCCTGCTCCGCCATTCAATACGATCGCGGCTGATCTGATTCTGGCCTCAACTCCACTTCCCCGCCCGCTCCCCATAACCCTCGACTCCCTCATCTGTCTATCTCCACCTTAAATAGGAACATAGAAAATAGGTGCAGGAGTAGGCCATTCGGCCCTTCGAGCCTGCACCACCAATCAATATGATCATGGCTGATCATTCACCTCAGTACCCCATTCCTGCTTTCTCTCCATACCCCTTGATCCCTTTAGCCGTAAGGGCCACATCTAACTCCCTCTTGAATATATCTAACGAACTGGCCCCAACAACTCTCTGTGGTAGAGAATTCCACAGGTTCACAATTCTCTGGGTGAAGAAGTTTCTCCTCATCTCGGTCCTAAATGGCTTACCCCTTATCCTTAGACTGTGTGACCCCTGGTTCTGGACTTCCCCAACATCGGGAACATTCTCCCTGCATCTAACCTGTCCAGTCCTGTCAGAATTTTAAACGTTTCGATGAGATCCCCTCTCATCCTTCGAAATCCCAGTGAATATAAACCCAGTCGATCCAGTCTTTCTTCATATGTCAGTCCTGCCATCCCGGGAATCAGTCTTTTCAATGACCCAGCCCCCCACAGCTCTCTGGGGCAGAGAATTCCACAGATTCACCAGAAGAAATTCCTCCTCATCTCCATCCTAAGTAGGCGACCCCTTATTCTGAGACTATGTGCCCCCTAGTTCTAGATTCCCCCACGAGGGGAAAACATCCTCTCTGCATCTACCCTGTCCAGCCCCCTCAGAATCTGATACGTTTCAATAAGCGGACTGTCACGGCTGGAAAAGGGTTAATGATCCGGGTCGGGAGGAGGTTCCAGCACTGGGAAAACGTCCGCAGATAAATTTCCCAATCTAGAATGTCTCCTTAACAAAACCAAGGCGGTAAGGTACAGATCAGCCATGATCTGCTCGAATGGCGGAACAGGCTCGAGGGGCTGAACGGCCTCCTCCTGTCCCTAATGTAACAGGCTCGAGGGGCTGAACGGCCTCCTCCTGTTCCTAATGTAACAGGCTCGAGGGGCTTTGCGAGGATGTTGCCTGGACTGGAGAATTTTAGCGATGGGGAAAGATTGGAGAGACTGGTGTTGTTTTCTTTGGAACAGAGGAGGCTGAGGGGAGACCTGATTGAGGTGTATAAAATGAGGAGGGGCCTGGATAGAGTGGATAGGACAGACCTGTTCCCCTTGGCAGAGGGGTCAACAACCAGGGGGCAGAGGTTGAAAGTAATTGGGGGGGAGGTTTAGAGGGGGTTTGAGGGGAAATGTCTTCACCCAGAGGGTGGTGGGGGTCTGGGGGGGAACTCACTGCCTGAAAGGGAGGTAGAGGCAGAAACCCACACCACATTTGGACGTGTGCTCGAAGTGCCGTAACCCACAGGGCTACGGACCCAGAGCGGGAAAGTGGGATGAGGCCGGGATGGCTCTTGGTCGGCCGGCGCGAGGCGGACACGATGGGCCGAATGGCCTCCTGCTGTGCCATTAATTTGATTCTATGAATTGCTGCCTGGTTCCCGGAGGGCCCCGAAGGGATCAGAAAGTTCTCTGCCGCCACAAAGGCGGCAACTCTCGCGGCGGCTGCCACGATGTGCGGGGGGCCGCTTGCCCCGCGGCACGACGGGCCCACGCCTGGCGAGTACCTGGTCAGCGGCGTGTCCGCACTCTGTACCCACTGCCCGTCAGGGGTCACTGGGCAGGGTGACTGGGGACAGGGGTGCCTGCCCCAACCTTACCTGGCGCAGTTTGACGATGGTCTCCCCGTGCTGCTCCCGCTCGGACTCTGTGCGAGACAGCTCCTCTCGCACGGTCTGGGTGTCCCGCTCCTTGGCCTGTCGGGGGGGCAGGGGGAAGGAAACAATCAATCAATCAGCCGTGGGGAGAACAGCAGGCCGGGCGAGCGCTTGGACAAACCCGCCATCGGGAAACCTTTGCGGAGCACCGAACGGATCGGTCCCAAGTGCATGCCGCAGGCTGCAATGTGATAAAGGACCAGAGCGGGGCTCCCTCAGTACCGCCCCTCCGACAGTGCGGCACTCCCTCAGTACCGCCCCTCCGACAGTGCGGGGCTCCCTCAGTACGGTACTGAGGGAGTGCCGCACTGTCGGAGGGGCAGTACTGAGGGAGTGCCGCACTGTCGGAGGGTTAGTACTGAGGGGCACTGTCGGAGGGGCAGTACTGAGGGAGTGCCGCACTGTCGGAGGGGCGGTACTGAGGGAGTGCCGCACTGTCGGAGGGGCAGTACTGAGGGAGTGCCGCACTGTCGGAGGGTCAGTACTGAGGGAGTGCCGCACTGTCGGAGGGTTAGTACTGAGGGGCACTGTCGGAGGGGCAGTACTGAGGGAGTGCCGCACTGTCGGAGGGGCGGTACTGAGGGAGTGCCGCACTGTCGGAGGGGCAGTACTGAGGGAGTGCTGCACTGTCGGAGGGTCACTACTGAGGGAGTGCCGCACTGTCGGAGGGTCAGTACTGAGGGAGTGCCGCACTGTCGGAGGGTTAGTACTGAGAGGCACTGTCGGAGGGGCAGTACTGAGGGAGTGCCGCACTGTCGGAGGGTCAGTACTGAGGGAGTGCCGCACTGTCGGAGGGTTAGTACTGAGGGGCACTGTCGGAGGGGCGGTACTGAGGGAGCGCCGCACTGTCGGAGGGGCAGTACTGAGGGAGTGCCGCACTGTCAGAGGGGCAGTACTGAGGGAGCCCCGCACTGTCAGAGGGGCAGTACTGAGGGAGCCCCGCACTGTCGGAGGGGCGGTACTGAGGGAGCCCCGCACTGTCGGAGGGGCGGTACTGAGGGAGCCCCGCACTGTGTGGACAAGCTATTCGACCACATGGCACAGCGCACACAAAGTCCTTCTGTGACTTCGGCTGGAAGGCGGGAGGACGGAATCGGAGGCCCGGCTTCAGCGGCAATGCACACCATGGTCAAATATCCCACAGGCTTTCGGCTGGGCGAAACCCGGACCCCGGCGAGAGTCAGGGAGATGGCGAAGTAAGGGTCTGGAGAGAGAATATATCCGAAGCACCACGCACTAGTGGGAGCCTCCGGGCACCGGTCAAGCGCGTACCTGGATCTCCGCAGCGTGTTCCTCCCCCAACCGCTTCACATTCTCCTCGTGTTCCTGCTGCTTCTTGTCAATCATCTCCTGCAGAGTAGGAATTAAGGGAATCTTGTGTTTACACAGCAGTTCTCCCAAAGCAAACATCGCACTAAAGTTCACAAGGAACAGGAGGAGGCTGTTCAGCCCCTCGAGCCTGTTACATTAGGGACAGGAGGAGGCCGTTCAGCCCCTCGAGCCTGTTACATTAGGGACAGGAGGAGGCCATTCAGCCCCTCGAGCCTGTTACATTAGGGACAGGAGGAGGCCGTTCAGCCCCTCGAGCCTGTTACATTAGGGACAGGAGGAGGCCGTTCAGCCCCTCGAGCCTGTTACATTAGGGACAGGAGGAGGCCGTTCAGCCCCTCGAGCCTGTTACATTAGGGACAGGAGGAGACCGTTCTGTCCCTCGAGCCTGTTACATTAGGAACAGGAGGAGGCCGTTCAGCCCCTCGAGCCTGTTACATTAGGGACAGGAGGAGGCCGTTCAGCCCCTCGAGCCTGTTACATTAGGGACAGGAGGAGGCCGTTCAGCCCCTCGAGCCTGTTACATTAGGGACAGGAGGAGGCCGTTCAGCCCCTCGAGCCTGTTACATTAGGGACAGGAGGAGGTTACAGAGATGGGGAGGGGTATAGGAACTGGAGGGGGTTACAGCGATAGGGAGGGGTGTAGGGGCTGGAGGAGGTTACAGGGATATGGAGGGGTTTAGGGGCTGGAGGAGGTTACAGAGATAGGGAGGGGTGTAGGGGCTGGAGGAGGTTACATAGATAGGGAGGGGTGTAGGGGCTGGAGGAGGTTACAGAGATAGGGAGGGTGTAGGTGCTGGAGGAGGTTACAGAGATAGGGAGGGGTGTGGGGCTGGAGGGGGTTACAGAGATAAGGAGGGTGTGGGGCTGGAGGAGGTTACAGAGATAGGGAGGGGTGTAGGGGCTGGAGGTGGTTACACAGATAGTGAGGGGTGTCGCGGCTGGAGGAGGTTACAGAGATAGGGAGGGATGTAGGGGCTGGAGGGAGGTTGCAGAGATAGGGAGGGGTGTAGGGGCTGGAGGTGGTTACAGAGATAGGGAGGGGTGTAGGGGCTGGAGGAGGTTACAGAGATAGTGTGGTGTGTAGGGGCTGGTGTGATTTGAAGAGGAGGATGAGAATTTTGAAATCGAGGCGTTGCTGGACCGGGAGCTAATGTAGGTCAGCGAGCACAGGGGGTGATGGGTGAGTGGGACTCGGTGCGAGTTAGGACACGGGGTCAGTGAGCACAGGGGTGTGGGTGAGTGGGACTGGGTGTGAGTTAGGACACGGGGGCAGTGAGCACAGGGGGTGATGGGTGAGTGGGACTCGGTGAGAGTTAGGACACGGGGCAGCGAGCACAGGGGTGATGGGTGAGCGGGACTCGGTGTGAGTTAGGACACGGGGTCAGTGAGCACAGGGGGTGATGGGTGAGCGGACTGGGTGCGAGTTAGGACACGGGGTCAGTGAGCACAGGGGTGATGGGTGAGCGGGACTGGGTGTGAGTTAGGACACGGGGTCAGTGAGCACAGAGGGTGATGGGTGAGCGGACTGGGTGTGAGTTAGGACACGGGTCAGTGAGCACAGAGGGTGATGGGTGAGCGGGACTGGGTGTGAGTTAGGACACGGGGTCAGTGAGCACAGAGGGTGATGGGTGAGCGGGACTGGGTGTGAGTTAGGACACGGGGTCAGTGAGCACAGAGGGTGATGGGTGAGCGGGACTGGGTGTGAGTTAGGACACGGGGTCAGTGAGCACAGGGGTGATGGGTGAGCGGGACTGGGTGTGAGTTAGGACACGGGGTCAGTGAGCACAGAGGGTGATGGGTGAGTGGGACTTGGTGCGAGTTAGGACACGGGGGCAGCGAGCACAGGGGATGATGGGTGAGTGGGACTGGGTGTGAGTTGTGCTTCACCAAAGTAACACGAGGGGTGGGGGGTGGCAGCAGCAATTGACAGGGGCCGGCCGCCCGTCTTCCTCCAAGGACACACATCTCGCATAGAAAAGGGAGCCTTCCCCACCTCGCTGCTCACTCGGGATAGCGGGGACAGATCCTCCCCATCACCGGCCACCCCCACAAGCCCCAGAGCCGCTCCCCCGTGTGGTGTCGAGACCTTGGCCGCTCTGTATGTCACTGAGCGGCACCAGCAGCGAGGGCCAGCTGCCAGCAGGGTGGGACAGAGACACACTGGCATCACACGGCAGTCAGGGGGATATCAGCTGGTTCCGGCAGGCTGTTCAACCCAACGGCAGGACAGGGGGCAAGGTCAGAGAGAGAGAGAGAGGGGGACAGAGAGAGAGAGAGAGAGAGGGGGACAGAGAGAGAGAGAGGGACAGAGAGAGAGAGAGAGAGAGAGAGAGAGAGAGAGAGAGAGAGGGACAGAGAGAGAGAGAGAGAGGGGACAGAGAGAGAGAGAGGACAGAGAGAGAGAGAGGGACAGAGAGAGAGAGAGAGCGAGAGAGAGGGGACAGAGAGAGAGAGAGAGAGAGAGAGGGGACAGAGAGAGAGAGAGAGAGAGAGAGAGAGGGACAGAGAGAGAGAGAGAGAGAGAGAGGGGACAGAGAGAGAGAGAGAGAGAGAGGGGACAGAGAGAGAGAGAGAGAGAGAGAGGGACAGAGAGAGAGAGAGAGAGAGAGGGACAGAGAGAGAGAGAGAGAGGAGAGAGAGGGACAGAGAGAGAGAGAGAGAGAGAGGGACAGAGAGAGAGAGAGAGAGAGAGGGGACAGAGAGAGAGAGAGAGGAGAGGGGACAGAGAGAGAGAGAGAGAGAGAGGACAGAGAGAGAGAGAGGGACAGAGAGAGAGAGAGAGAGCGAGAGAGAGGACAGAGAGAGAGAGAGAGCGAGAGAGAGAGAGAGAGAGAGAGAGGGACAGAGAGAGAGAGAGAGAGGGACAGAGAGAGAGAGAGAGAGAGAGGGGACAGAGAGAGAGAGAGAGAGAGAGAGAGGACAGAGAGAGAGAGAGGACAGAGAGAGAGAGAGACAGAGAGAGAGAAGGACAGAGAGAGGAGAGGGACAGAGAGAGAGAGAGAGAGCGCGAGAGAGAGGGGACAGAGAGAGGGGACAGAGAGAGAGAGAGGAGAGAGAGAGAGAGAGAGAGAGAGAGAGGGAGGGAGAGAGAGAGAGAGAGAGAGAGAGAGAGAGGGGACAGAGAGAGAGAGAGAGAGAGAGGGACAGAGAGAGAGGGGGACAGAGAGAGAGAGAGAGGGGGACAGAGAGAGAGAGAGAGAGAGAGAGAGGGGGGACAGAGAGAGAGAGAGAGAGAGAGAGAGGGGGGGACAGAGAGAGAGAGAGAGAGGGGACAGAGAGAGAGAGAGGAGGGGGACAGAGAGAGGAGAGAGAGGGGACAGAGTACCGAGAGGAGAGAGGGGGACAGAGAGAGAGGAGAGGGGGA
>NC_092008.1:1163266-1183214 GCF_044704955.1 Pristiophorus japonicus | reverse complement strand
CTGTCTCTCTCCCTGTCTCTCTCTGTCTCGCTCTCTCTCTCTCTCTCCCTGTCTCTGTCTCTCTCCCTGTCTCTCTCTCTCTCTCTCTCTGACTCTCTCTGTCTCTCTCTCTCACTCTCTGTCTCACTCTGTCTGTCTCTCTGACTCTCTCTCTCTCTCTGACTCTCTCTCTCTGACTCTGTCTCTCTCTCTCTCCCTGTCTCTCTCTCTCTCTCTCTCTGACTCTCTCTGTCTCTCTCTCTCTGTCTCTCTCTCTCACTCTCTGTCTCTCTCTGTCACTCTCTCTGTCTCTCTCTCTCACTCTCTGACTCTCTCTGTCACTCTCTCTCTCTCTCTCTCTGTCTCTGTCTCTCCCTCTCTCTGACTCTGTCTCTCTCTCTCTGTCTCTCTCTGACTCTGTCTCTCTCTCTCCCTCTCTCCCTCTCTCTCTTTCTCTCTCCCCCCTATAATTGTTTGCCGAGGGAAGGTCGGTCACAAGCCGCCCATTGTTGTGGAGAGTCTGTCGCTGTGGTTACGGTGCCCATGGCAACTGAGGCCATCTCCTGCAAGGCCCACGGGATTGCGGGAACAGGCAAGGGGCGACCCCGACAGATCCTGCCGCCGATCCGGCCCTTTTAAAGCCTGTGTTGCTTTTTAAAATTCATTGTTTGTGGCGGCTCGTGACATCAAGTGCCCTCCGTCACCCACCCTCCCCCGTCCATCATGTTCGGCCGCCCGCTCCGCCCGGCTGTTTGACTACAGTAGGCCTCGCCGGGCAGCCCCGCCCTCCCTCCCGCAGTGCTTCCCTCCGCAGTCCAATAGCCCACTGTCCTGGTGTTGCTGGGTGGGGAGGGGAACGGGGAGGAGAAGGGGAGGGAGGGGGGGGGTGATATCTGCATTGTCTCCCTCCACATAGAGTGAGGGAGAGTGAGACCGAGAGAGAGAGAGAGACCGAGAGAGAGACAGCGAGAGAGAGAGAAAGACCGAGACCGAGAGAGAGAGAGAGAGAGAGACCGAGAGACCGAGCGAGAAGAGAGACCGAGAGACCGAGAGAGAGAGAGCGAGAGAGAGAGAGAGAGACCGAGCGAGAAGAGAGACCGAGAGAGAGAGACCGAGACCGAGAGAGAGAGAGAGAGAGAGAGACCGAGAGAGAGAGAGAGAGAGAGAGAGACCGAGAGACCGAGCGAGAAGAGAGACCGAGAGACCGAGGGAGAGAGACCGAGAGCGAGAGACAGCGAGAGAGAGAGACCGAGAGAGAGAGACCGAGACCGAGAGAGAGAGAGAGAGAGAGAGAGAGACCGAGAGAGAGAGACCGAGAGAGAGAGACCGAGACCGAGAGAGAGAGAGAGAGACCGAGAGAGAGAGAGAGAGAGAGACCGAGAGACCGAGCGAGAAGAGAGACCGAGAGACCGAGAGAGAGAGACCGACCGAGAGAGAGAGACCGAGAGAGAGAGACAGCGAGAGAGAGAGACAGCGAGAGAGAGAGAGAGAGACAGCGAGAGAGAGAGACCGAGAGAGGGACCGAGAGAGAAAGCGAGAGACCGAGAGCGAGAGACCGAGAGCGAGAGACCGAGAGAGAGAAAGACCGAGAGAGTGAGAGAGAGACCGAGAGCGAGAGACCGAGAGAGAGAGAGACCGAGAGAGAGAGAGAGACCAAGAGAGAGAGAGAGAGACCGAGAGAGAGAGAGAGAGAGAGACACAGACACAGGGGGAGAGGGTGTCTCGACGCCCGCCCCCTGCCTGACTATGCAGAGGGATCAGGATGGGGGTGTGCGGGCGGCCAGCTCTGAGCATTCGGGCACGGGTTACACTACTGCCTCTCCAACAGATCAGCCCGTCCCCCGAGCCCACACGCAGGACAATGGCAACTCACTCACACATTGATTCATCATCTGCCCATGGTACAGAAAGGAGCTTGCCCCGGGGTCTGTGAGCAGCTACAGGGAGGTGGGGAGGGGATGGAGGGGATGGAGGGAAGGGGGTTGGCCCCTCTGACAGTGCAGCACTCCCTCAGTACCGCCCCTCCGACAGTGCGGGGCTCCCTCAGTACTGCCCCTCCGACAGTGCGGGGCTCCCTCAGTACCGCCCCTCCGACAGTGCGGCACTCCCTCAGTACTGCCCCTCCGACAGTGCGTCACTCCCTCAGTACTGCCCCTCCGACAGTGCCGGGCTCCCTCAGTACCGCCCCTCCGACAGTGCGGGGCTCCCTCAGTACCGCCCCTCTGACAGTGCGGCACTCCCTCAGTACCGCCCCTCCGACAGTGCGTCACTCCCTCAGTACCGCCCCTCCGACAGTGCGGGGCTCCCTCAGTACCGCCCCTCCGACAGTGCGGTGCTCCCTCAGTACTGCCCCTCCGACAGTGCGGTGCTCCCTCAGTACCGCCCCTCCGACAGTGCGGGGCTCCCTCAGTACCGCCCCTCCGACAGTACGGCGCTCCCTCAGTACTGCCCCTCCGACAGTGTGGGGCTCCCTCAGTACCGCCCCTCCGACAGTGCGGTGCTCCCTCAGTACCGCCCCTCCGACAGTGCGGCGCTCCCTCAGTACCGCCCCTCCGACAGTGCGGCGCTCCCTCAGTACTGCCCCTCCGACAGTGCGGTGCTCCCTCAGTACCGCCCCTCCGACAGTGCGGGGCTCCCTCAGTACCGCCCCTCCGACAGTGCGGTGCTCCCTCAGTACTGCCCCTCCGACAGTGCGGGGCTCCCTCAGTACCGCCCCTCCGACAGTGCGGGGCTCCCTCAGTACTGCCCCTCCGACAGTGCGGTGCTCCCTCAGTACCGCCCCTCCGACAGTGCGGCGCTCCCTCAGTACTGCCCCTCCGACAGTGCGGCGCTCCCTCAGTACCGTCCCTCCGACAGTGCGGCGCTCCCTCAGTACTGCCCCTCCGACAGTGCGGCGCTCCCTCAGTACCGCCCCTCCGACAGTGCGGCGCTCCCTCAGTACTGCCCCTCCGACAGTGCGGCGCTCCCTCAGTACCGCCCCTCCGACAGTGCGGCGCTCCCTCAGTACCGCCCCTCCGACAGTGCGGGGCTCCCTCAGTACCGCCCCTCCGACAGTGCGGGGCTCCCTCAGTACCGCCCCTCCGACAGTGCGGCGCTCCCTCAGTACCACCCCTCCGACAGTGCGGCGCTCCCTCAGTACCGCCCCTCCGACAGTGCGGGGCTCCCTCAGTACAGCCCCTCCGACAGTGCGGCGCTCCCTCAGTACCGCCCCTCCGACAGTGCGGCACTCCCTCAGTACCGCCCCTCCGACAGCGCAGTACGGCGCTCCCTCAGTACCGCCCCTCCGACAGCGCAGTACGGTGCTCCCTCAGCACTACACTGGGAGCGCCAGCCTGGATTCTCTGCGCTCGAGCCTCCGGAGCGGGGCCTCGAACCCACGACCTCCTGACTCAGAGGCCCACTGAGCTACGGCTGACTCTGAACATCTGGCTCAGTGCCGTTTGTGGAATCTTGCTGTGCGCAAACTGAGTGGCCGCGTTTCCCACAACCGCCGCCGCACTTCAAAAGGAAAAAAATCGTGCTGAGCTGGTGACGGGAGCTGGAGAAACTCGAGACCAGACACGACGGCCTCCACAGTTGAAGAGTGCGGAAATGGCCGGGGCAGGGAGAGCCCGTGGAAGCTATGGGGGGGGGGGGGGGGAAGGGAGGGACAAAAATTGTATCGTTAAAAAGGAAAACAGGAAAATTCACAACAAGTTCAGTCGAGGCGGGTTTGATCTTAATTACAGGCCGAGAAAATGTCGCCCTCTTGGGATTGTGCTACTTACTTAAACAGCTGCTGCCTGCTGGCAGGTTGGCAAGAGCAACACTGGATTCTTGTAAGAAAGTTGACCCTTCAAATCAAAAAAATATATACATAATCACTTGAGCAATTTTCCTAATGCGCTCTACTGGTTTCGGCCTAGCGCGCCGTCCTGAAGCCTGAGGTTAAAGGTCGTTCCATTAGTATTCATGCGAAGCTCGAAACCAGGCTCGTTAAGAGCAGCTCACTTAATCACATCTGACCTCCCCGGCTGTCACATGGGGACCTTTCTCTAAAGAGCCGTTTTCAAGGGGCGACTCTGTTCCGCGGCACGGTGGGAGTGGGGTATTAAAATCGCCACAACCTCTGACAGCCTGACAAATCCTCCATTGTACCATCCTGGTCCGGGGGTTCCGATCCCTCCTCGCCCCCAGCACCCACCACCGTCTCGCCCTTCGCTCCCTCTCTTAACGGGGCGCGATTACAGAATGCCGCAGTACAGCGGGACCTGGGGGTTACTTGTGCATGAAACACAAAAGGTTAGTATGCAGGTACAGCAAGTGATCAGGAAGGCCAATGGTATCTTGGCCTTTATTGCAAAGGGGATGGAGTATAAAAGCAGGGAAGTCTTGCTACAGTTATACAGGGTATTGGTGAGGCCACACCTGGAGTACTGCGTGCAGTTCAGGTCTCCGTATTTAAGGAGGGATATACTTGCTTTGGAGGCAGTTCAGAGAAGGTTCACTCGGTTGATTCCGGGGATGAGGGGGTTGCCTTATGAGGAAAGGTTGAGCAGGTTGGGCCTGTACCCATTGGAGTTTAGAAGAATGAGAGGTGATCTTATTGAAACGTATCAGATTCTGAGGGGGCTGGACAGGGTGGATGCAGAGAGGATGTTTCCCCCTCGTGGGGGAATCTAGAACTAGGGGGCACATAGTCTCAGAATAAGGGGTCGCCCATTTAGGACGGAGATGAGGAGGAATTTCTTCTGGTGAATCTGTGGAATTCTCTGCCCCAGAGAGCTGTGGGGGGCTGGGTCATTGAATATATTTAAGGGGGAGATAGACAGATTTTTGAGCGATAAGGGAGTGAAGGGGCGGGCGGGGAAGTGGAGCTGAGCCCAAGATCAGATCAGCCGCGATCGTATTGAATGGCGGAGCGGGCTCGAGGGGCCGAATGGCCGACTCCTGCTCCTGTTTTGTATCTTATCTCTGACCCCCCCCCCCCCCGAGATCTCTGCACTCCTCTAATTCTGCCCTCTCACGCATCCCCCGATTCCCATCGGTGGCCGTGCCTTCTGTTGCCTGGGCCCCAAGCTCTGGAACTCCCTCCCTAAACCTCTCCGCCTCTCTCTCCTCCTTTAAGACGCTCCTTAAAAACTCCCGCTGTGACCCAGCTTTTGGTCGCCTGTCCCTAATATCTCCTCGTGTGGCTCGGTGTCAAATTATGTCTGTGAAACGCCCTGGGATGATTTACTGTATTATAGGCGCTATATAAATGAATGTAAGAGTTGTTAGCCAGTGGATCAGTGGGCAGGACTCTCGTCTCTGCGTCAGAAGGTTGTGGGTTCAAATCCCACTCCAGAGACTCGAGCACATAATCCACATAACACTGGGGGATCAGTTTGATTCTGAGAATTACACAGAGCTTATTGAATGGACTGTCATTAGTCTTATAGGATATTAGGATTCTGTGCTAAATGAGCTCAGTGATCTGGATTAAGGCAGGAATAGCTACTTATTTACATCTTAACAAGAGCATAAGAAATCGGAGCAGGAGTTGGCCATTCGGCCCCTCGAGCCTGCTCCACCATCCAATCAGATCACGGCTCATCGTCAACCTCAACCCCACGTTCCCGCCCGATCCCTCAACTCCAAAAACCTACCGATCTCAGCCTTGACTATACTCAATGACTGAGCCTCCACAGCCCTCTGGGGCAGAGAGTTCCAAAGATTCACCACCCTCCGAGTGAAGAAATTCCTCCTCATCTCAGTCCTAAATGGCCGAGCCCTTATCCTGAGACTGTGTGACCCCTGGTTCTAGACTCCCCAGCCCCGGGGGGGAAACACCCTCCCTGTATCTACCCTGTCAAGCCCCTTAAAAAGAGGGGTGTAGGGGCTGGAGGAGGTTACAGAGCTAGGGTGGGGTGTAGGGCTGGAGGGGGCTAACTGAGATTGGGAAGGGTGTAGGGTTGGAGGAGGTTACAGAGATAGGGAGGGGTGTAGGGGCTGGAGGAGGTTACAGAGATAGGGAGGGGTGTAGGGGCTGGAGGAGTTAGAGATAGGGAGGGGTGTAGGGGCTGGAGGGGGTTACAGAGATAGGGAGGGGTATGTGGGGGCTGGAGGTGGTTACAGAGATAGGGAGGGGTGTAGGGGCTGGAGGAGGTTACAGAGATAGGGAGGGGTGTAGGAGCTGGAGGAGGTTACAGAGATAGGGAGGGGTGTAGGGGCTGGAGGAGGTTACAGAGATAGGGAGGGGTGTAGGGGCTGGAGGGGGTTACAGAGATAGGGAGGGGTGTGTGGGGGCTGGAGGAGGTTACGGGGATAGGGAGGGGTGTAGGGGCTGGAGGAGGTTACAGAGATAGGGAGGGGTGTAGGGGCTGGAGGGGGTTACAGAGATAGGGAGGGGTGTGTGGGGGCTGGAGGAGGTTACAGAGATAGGGAGGGGTGTCGGGGCTGGAGGGGGTTACAGAGATAGGGAGGGGTGTCGGGGCTGGAGGGGGTTACAGAGATAGGGAGGGGTGTAGGGGCTGGAGGGGGTTACAGAGATAGGGAGGGGTGTAGGGGCTGGAGGGGGTTACAGAGATAGGGAGGGGTGTAGGGGCTGGAGGAGGTTACAGAGATAGGGAGGGGTGTAGGGGCTGGAGGAAGTTACAGAGATAGGGAGGGGTGTGTGGGGGCTGGAGGAGGTTACGGGGATAGGGAGGGGTGTAGGGGCTGGAGGTTGTTACAGAGATAGGGAGGGGTGTAGGGGCTGGAGGAGGGATTTGAACCTGGGAGCCGATGTAGGTCAGGGAGGGTGATGGGTGAGCGGGACTTTGAGAGCAGAGGCGGAGGGGATTAGGGCAGGAATTCCGGGGGATGGGATGTGGTCGCTGATGGTGGAGCGATTGTGGGCGGGAGGGGGCGGCCAGCATTGGCCTGTTGCTGCGGTCCGTTACCCAGCGACCGGGTGGGTCCCAGTCTCGATGGCGATGGCCAGAACCAGTTGGCTTCAGCCCGCCGAGGGTTAATGGGCATCGAAGCACCTCTCTCTCCCCACCTCCCCTCCGCAAGCCCCCCTCCCCTGATCGCGCACACACACACACACACACAGCTGGAAGGGATTGTGGAGGAAGTGCATTAACAAGATCAGAATTGAGAGCAGGTCCCCGGTGGAACAATTTGCTAAAAGCCAGCAGTTTTGGCAGCAGTCGTGAAGGGTCTGGCCGGGTTGTGGAGAGCGTGTTCGGAGCCCTGCACAGTTCCCCCCGCTGAACAAGCATCCCCGCCCCCCTCACAGAGCGATGGGATTGCTACACACGCCCCCCCCCCCCGGCCAGCACGTTCCGCGGGACGTCCGCGAGACAGGGACGGAGGGCGGGGGGGGGTTGAAATTTCACCGGTCACAGACGTCCGCCCCGCTCGCTAAATCCGGGTTACCGCCCCTCCCCGAGACGCAGCAGAGCACAAAATAACACGCCCCACCTTTGTGGGTGTGCTGGGTGCTGGGCAACATGGCCGCCTAGCCCTGCCACATTAGAACATCAGAAATAGGAGCAGGAGTCGGCCATTCGGCCCCTCGAGCCCTGCTCCGCCATTTAATACGACCGTGGCTGATCCGATCATGGACTCAGCTCCACTTCCCTGCCCGCCCCCTTATCGGTTAACATAGAAACATAGAAAATAGGTGCAGGAGGAGGCCATTCGGCCCTTCTAGCCTGCACCGCCATTCAATGAGTTCATGGCTGAACATGCAACTTCAGTACCCCATTCCTGCTTTCTCGCCATACCCCTTGATCCCCCGAGTAGTAAGGACTTCATCTAACTCCTTTTTGAATACATTTAGTGAATTGGCCTCAACAACTCTCTCTGGTAGAGAATTCCACAGGTTCACAATTCTCTGGGTGAAGAAGTTTCTCCTCATCTCGGTCCTAAATGGCTTACCCCTTATCCTTAGACTGTGACCCCTGGTTCTGGACTTCCCCATCGGGAACATTCTTCCTGCATCTAACCTGTCCAGTCCCGTCAGAATTTTATATGTTTCTATGAGATCCCCTCTCATTCTTCTGAACTCCAGTAAATACAAGCCCAGTCGATCCAGTCTTTCTTGATAGGTCAGTCCCGCCATCCCGGGAATCAGTCTGGTGAACCTTCGCTGCACTCCCTCAATAGCAAGAATGTCCTTCCTCAAGTTAGGAGACCAAAACTGTACACAATACTCCAGGTGTGGCCTCACCAAGGCCCTGTACAACTGTAGCAACACCTCCCTGCCCCTGTACTCAAATCCCCTCGCTATGAAGGCCAACATGCCATTTGCTTTCTTAACCGCCTGCTGTACCTGCATGCCAACCTTCAATGATTGATGTACCATGACACCCAGGTCTCGTTGCACCTCCCCTTTTCCTAATCTGTCACCATTCAGATAATAATCTGTCTCTCTGTTTTTACCACCAAAGTGGATAACCTCACATTTATCCACATTATACTTCATCTGCCATGCATTTGCCCACTCACCTAACCTATCCAAGTCACTCTGCAGCCTCATAGCATCCTCCTCGCAGCTCACACTGCCACCCAACTTAGTGTCTATCTCTGTCTTAAATTTATTGAATGTCCCAGCCTCCACAGCCCTCTGGGGGAGAGAATTCCACAGATTCACCCCCCTCCGAGTGAAGAAATTCCTCCTCATCTCAGTCCTAAATGTCCGAGCACTTATCCTGAGACTGTGTGACCCCTGGTTCTAGACTCCCCAGCCCCGGGGGGGGGGGGGGAAACACCCTCCCCTGCATCTACCCTGTCAAGCCCCCTCACAATGTTTCAATGAGATCCCCTCCCATTCTTCTCTACGCCAGATGTAATTCTGCGGCCCTTATCGAGGGTTGTCGGCTGCAGAAGGTTGTGGGGGGGGAGGGAGTAGGGGAAACCTCGCTGCTGTGGGGGTTTGGTGGAGGGGTGATTAATGGGGGCGGGGTGGCTTAGCGAGCGGGCGAGACGAATTCAACAACACTCGCGCTCTCACACATTACCGCCTGGCTTGACTCGCGCACTCTGAGATCGTGTCGCCGTCGCGAGCACCGTTCTGTTATCGCCACGGATATCCTTCCACTCCCCGGCCTGCGAGCACCATCGGGGCAGGCCGGGGCAGCGGACGGAGCAGCGTGGGGGCGTACCACTCGAGGGAGCAGGAGGGCGACGGCAGCAAAGAGGGACATCGCCACGGTCCAGGTCGGTGATTGGCGCGCGCGGGGCAGGTATGGCAGGAGCGGCGAGGTCGGGGGCGAAGGAGCGGCGAGAGATCGTAGAGGGACGTGATCGGGGCCCGGGAGAGGCGCGAGTTCAGGGGGGCCCAGGAGAGGCGAGGGTTCGGGGCCCAGGAGAGGCGAGGGTTCGGGGGGGCCCGGGAGAGGTGAGGGTTCGGGGGGGCCCGGGAGAGGCGAGGGTTCGGGGCCCAGGAGAGGTGAGGGTTCGGGGGGGCCCGGGAGAGGCGAGGGTTCGGGGGGGCCCGGGAGAGGCGAGGGTTCGGGGCCCAGGAGAGGCGAGGGTTCGGGGGGGCCCGGGAGAGGCGAGGGTTCGGGGGGGCCCGGGAGAGGCGAGGGTTCGGGGCCCAGGAGAGGCGAGGGTTCGGGGGGGCCCGGGAGAGGCGAGGGTTCGGGGCCCAGAAGAGCCGAGGGCCCGGGGGGCAGCACGGGGCCCAGCCCACACACTGTGTGCGATATGTTGTGTGCACTGGGTCCGTGCAGCAGAGCTGATCTCCAGTCGTCCTGGTTAACCCTTGCCCCTGGACCCAGACCTCGCTCTGTCAAGCCCCGTGTGGTGGCTGGTGTGCAACGGTCACCCCACGTTAAAACAATCCACCCACAGGCATCTTCCACCCTTCAGGATGTAACATAGAAAATAGGTGCAGGAGTAGGCCATTCGGCCCTTCGAGCCTGCACCACCATTCAATAAGATCACGGCTGATCATTCCCTCAGTACCCCATTCCTGCTTTCTCTCCATACCCCTTGATCCCTTTAGCCGTAAGGGCCACATCTAACTCCCTTTTGAATATATCTAACGAACTGGCCCCAACAACTCTCTGCGGTAGAGAATTCCACAGGCTCACAACTCTCTGAGTGAAGAAGTTTCTCCTCATCTCGGTCCTAAATGGCTTACCCCTTATCCTTAGACTGTGACCCCTGGTTCTGGACTTCCCCAACATCGGGAACATTCTTCCTGCATCTAACCTGTCCAGTCCCGTCAGAATTTTATATGTTTCTATGAGATCCCCTCTCATTCTTCTAAATTCCAGTGAATATAAGCCTAGTTGATCCAGTCTTTCTTCATATGTCAGTCCTGCCATCCCGGGAATCAGTCCGGTGAACCTTCGCTGCACTCCCTCAATAGCAAGAATGTCCTTCCTCAGATTAGGAGACCAAAACTGAACACAATATTCCAGGTGAGGCCTCACCAAGGCCCTGTACAACTGCAGTAAGACCTCCCTGCTCCTATACTCAAATCCTCTCGCTATGAAGGCCAACATACCATTTGCCTTCTTCACCGCCTGCTGTACCTGCATGCCAACTTTCAATGACTGATGTACCATGACACCCAGGTCTCGTTGCACCTCCCTTTTTCCTAATCTGCCGCCATTCAGATAATATTCTGCCTTCGTGTTTTTGCCACCAAAGTGGATAACCTCACATTTATCCACATTATACTGCATCTGCCATGCATTTGCCCACTCACCTAACCTGTCCAAGTCGCCCTGCAGGATGTAGTTCGGGGCCAGGAATTTTAGGGCCTTCATTGAAACGCCTGTGAACTTTTTGACATGGAAGCAAAGGCGTCCTCGATTCGAGGGATGGCCTATGGTGATTAAGATGATGATATTAGTGGCCTTCCCTGGAGACGACATTCACTCCCCCCCGGGGCGTTAACGCCAGCAGCTGCAGGAGGCGCGTCCCCTTGACCTGCTGCTCAGGGGGGGAAGCAATAATTAAAGGCATTGGCGGTCAACTAGGCCGAAATTTATTTCTCTAGCCCAGGGGTGGTGTTTTATTTGTGCCTTGCGCTTGCTCAGTCCTGGCACGCTGTCTGTCGGAGTGCTGGGGGGCTGCTATGGACATAGGTCAGGGGCTGTGGCCCAACACAGAGAGCAGCAAGACCCCAGCATTGGCCCGTCCCCTCAAGCGAGGGAAGGAGCCTGTACACGAGGGAGCCCTGCAGGGGACACTGAACGAGAAGGTTCACTCGGTCGATTCCTGAGATGAGGGGGTTGCCTCATGAGGAAAGGTTGAGCAGGTTGGGCCTGTACCCATTGGAGTTTAGAAGAATGAGAGGTGATCTTATTGAAACGTATCAGATTCTGAGGGGGGCTGGACAGGGTGGATGCAGAGAGGGTGTTTCCCCCTCGTGGGGGAATCTAGAACTAGGGGGCACATAGTCTCAGAATAAGGGGGCCGCCCATTTAGGACGGAGAGGAGGAGGAATTTCTTCTGGTGAATCTGTGGAATTCTCTGCCCCAGAGAGCTGTGGGGGCTGGGTCATTGACTATATTTAAGGGGGAGATAGACAGATTTTTGAGCGATAAGGGAGTGAAGGGGCGGGCGGGGAAGTGGAGCTGAGCCCGAGGTCGGATCAGCCGCGATCTGATTGAATGGCGGAGCGGGTTCGAGGGGCCGAATGGCCGACTCCTGCTCCTGTGTCTGATGTTATTCTATATATAAACCCCCTGAACCCTCGATTAGAATCCAGCCTGTAACTCACTCCCGGGTATCTATTATTCTATATATAAACCCCCCCGAACCCCTCGATTAGATTCCAGCCTGTAACTCACTCCCGGGTATCTGTTATTCTATATATAAACTCCCCGAACCCCTCGATTAGATTCCAGCCTGCAACTCACTCCCGGGTATCTGTTATTCTATATATAAACCCCCCGAACCCCTCGATTAGATTCCAGCCTGTAACTCACTCCCGGGTATCTGTTATTCTATATATAAACCCCCTGAACCCCTCGATTAGATTCCAGCCTGTAACTCACTCCCGGGTATCTGTTATTCTATATATAAACCCCCCCCGAACCCCTCGATTAGATTCCAGCCTGTAACTCACTCCCGGGTATCTGTTATTTTGTCTGTCTGTCTGTCTCTGTGTGCATTTCTCTATTTCTGACTATCTCTCGCTCTCCATGTCCGTCTGCCTCTCTCTCTCTCACTCTCTCTGTCTGTGTGTCTCTCTCTCTTTCTGTCTCTCTCTCTTTCTCTGTCTCGCGCTCTCTGTCTCTCTCTCTCTCTGTCTATCTGAGTCTCTCTCTCCTCCGCTCTCTGAATCTCTCTCTCTCCCTCTACCCCCCTCACTCTCCCTCTCTCTCCCTCCCTCTGACTCTCTCTCCCTCTCTCCTTCTCCCACCCCCCTCCCTCTCTGTGTGTGTGTCCCTCTCTCTCCTTCCCTCTCTCTCTCTCTCCCTCTCTCTGACTCTCTCTCCCTCTCCCACCCCCTCCCTCTGTGTGTGTGTGTGTCCCTCTCTCTCCCTCCCTCTCTCTCTCTCTCTCTCTGTCTCTCCCTCTCTCTGACTCTCTCTCCCTCTCCCACTCCCTCCCTCTGTGTGTGTGTGTGTCCCTCTCTCTCCCTCCCTCTCTCTCTCTCTCTGTTTCTCCCTCTCTCTGACTCTCTCTCCCTCTCCCACTCCCTCCCTCTGTGTGTGTGTGTGTGTCCCTCTCTCTCCCTCCCTCTCTCTCTCTCTCTCTCTCTCTGTCTCTCCCTCTCTCTGACTCTCTCTCCCTCTCTCTCTCTCTCTGTCTCTCCCTCTCTCTGACTCTCTCTCCCTCTCCCACCCCCTCTCTCTGTGTGTGTGTGTGTGTCCCTCTCCCTCTCTCTCTCTCTGTCTCTCCCTCTCTCTGACTCTCCCTCTCCCACCCCCTCTATCTCTCTCTCTCTCTCTGTGTGTGTGTCCCTCTCTCTCCCTCCCTCTCTCTCTCTCTGCCTCTCTCGCAGCCCCAGAATGCCCTCACCTCTCCCCTCTTCCTTGCAGTACTCCTACGACGGTGACGACATCGGCGACCTGGCTGTGGACTTCTCCATTGTGTGGGACGGGGAGTTTATCATCGACAAGCCTGTGAGCGTTAAAGGTAGGGTCGGCAAGAACCACGTTCGGCACACCGCTGGCCGCTGGATATTTGGGATATTTTCCCACTTAATTCCACCCTGTCTATCCTACGTAATGTGACTCTAGGTAACAGACCTGTGGCGGGGAGCCAGTTGCGTTTATTTAGCGCCTTTAACTGCCCCAAGGCACCTCACCGGAGCACCAATCAGAAACAGATTCAACCCCCGGGCCACATAAGGCGATATTAGGACCAGTGCCCCAAGTGTCACGGAGGTGGGACTTAAAGGAGGAGAGAGAGAGGCGCAGACGTTGAGGGAGGGAATTCCAGAGCTTGAGACCCTAGCGGGTCACCAATAGTGGAGAGATGGAAATCGAGGGGGCGAGGAGTGGGGGGGGGGGGCAGTGCGCAAGAGGGTGCGATGCATTTGGGGAGGGCTAACAAGGCGAGGGAATCCACATTACATGGTCAGACATTGAGAAGTGTAGAGGAACAGAGGGACCTGGGAGTGCAGGTCCACAGATCCCTGAAGGTAGCAGGCCAGGTGGATAAGGTGGTTAAGAAGGCATACGGAATACTTGCCTTTATTAATCGAGGAATAGAACACAAGAGCAGGGAGGTTATGCTTAAACTGCACAGGCCACAGCTGGAGTACTGCGTGCAGTTCTGGTCACCGCATTACAGGAAGGATGTGATTGCACTGGAGAGGGTACAGAGGAGATTTACCAGGATGTTGCACTGGAGAGGGTACAGAGGAGATTTACCAGGGTGTTGCACTGGAGAGGGTACAGAGGAGATTTACCAGGATGTTGCACTGGAGAGGGTACAGAGGAGATTTACCAGGATGTTGCACTGGAGAGGGTACAGAGGAGATTTACCAGGATGTTGCACTGGAGAGAGTACAGAGGGGATTTACCAGGATGTTACACTAGAGAGGGTACAGAGGAGATTTACCAGGATGTTGCACTGGAGAGGGTACAGAGGAGATTTACCAGGCTGTTGCACTAGAGAGGGTACAGAGGAGATTTACCAGGATGTTGCACTAGAGAGGGTACAGAGGAGATTTACCAGGATGTGATTGCACTGGAGAGGGTGCAGAGGAGATTTACCAGGATGTGATTGCACTGGAGAGGGTGCAGAGGAGATTTACCAGGATGTGATTGCACTGGAGAGGGTACAGAGGAGATTTACCAGGATGTTGCACTGGAGAGGGTACAGAGGAGATTTACCAGGATGTTGCACTAGAGAGGGTACAGAGGAGATTTACCAGGATGTTGCACTGGAGAGGGTACAGAGGAGATTTACCAGGATGTTGCACTAGAGAGGGTACAGAGGAGATTTACCAGGATGTGATTGCACTGGAGAGGGTGCAGAGGAGATTTACCAGGATGTGATTGCACTGGAGAGGGTGCAGAGGAGATTTACCAGGATGTGATTGCACTGGAGAGGGTACAGAGGAGATTTACCAGGATGTTGCACTGGAGAGGGTACAGAGGAGATTTACCAGGATGTTGCACTAGAGAGGGTACAGAGGAGATTTACCAGGATGTTGCACTGGAGAGGGTACAGAGGAGATTTACCAGGATGTTGCACTGGAGAGGGTACAGAGGAGATTTACCAGGATGTTGCACTCGAGAGGGTACAGAGGAGATTTACCAGGATATTGCACTGGAGAGGGTGCAGAGGAGATTTACCAGGATGTTGCACTGGAGAGGGTACAGAGGGGATTTACCAGGATGTTACACTAGAGAGGGTACAGAGGAGATTTACCAGGATGTTACACTGGAGAGGGTACAGAGGAGATTTACCAGGATGTTGCACTGGAGAGGGTATTGAGGAGATTTACCAGGATGTTGCACGAGAGAGGGTACAGAGGAGATTTACCAGGATGTTGCACTGGAGAGGGTACAGAGGAGATTTACCAGGATGTTGCACTGGAGAGGGTACAGAGGAGATTTACCAGGATGTTGCACTGGAGAGGGTACAGAGGAGATTTACCAGGATGTTGCACTAGAGAGGGTACAGAGGAGATTTACCAGGATGTTGCACTAGAGAGGGTACAGAGGAGATTTACCAGGATGTTGCACTAGAGAGGGTACAGAGGAGATTTACCAGGATGTTGCACTGGAGAGGGTACAGAGGAGATTTACCAGGATGTTGCACTGGAGAGGGTACAGAGGAGATTTACCAGGATGTTGCCTGGACTGGAGAATTTTAGCGATGAGGAAAGATTGGATAGGCTGGGGTTGTTTTTTTTGGAACAGAGGAGGCTGAGGGGAGACCTGATTGAGGTGTATAAAATGATGAGGGGCCTGGATCGAGTGGATAGGACGGACCTGTTTCCCTGGGCAGAGGGGTCAACAACCAGGGGGCAGAGATTGAAAGTAATTGGGGGGAGGTTTAGAGGGATTTGAGGGGAAATGTCTTCACCCAGAGGGTGGTGGGGGTCTGGGGAGGAACTCACTGCCTGAAAGGGGGGTAGAGGCAGAAACCCTCACCACATTTGGACGTGTGCTCGGAAGTGCCGTAACCCACAGGGCGATGGACCCAGAGTGGGAAAGTGGGATTAGGCCGGGATGGCTCTTGGTCGGCCGGCGCGAGGCGGACACGATGGGCCGAATGGCCTCCTCCCGTGATGTTAACTTTTCTGATTCTATGAATTGGAGGATGGGGTAAAGCTGGGAGGGTTGGAGGAGGTTTCAGAGATAGGGAGGGGTGTAGCGACTGGAGGCGGTTACAGAGATAGGGAGGGGTGTCGGGGCTGGAGGGGGTCACAGAGATAGGGAGGGGTGTAGGGGCTGGAGGAGGTTACAGATTTAGGGAGGGGTGTAGGGGCTGGAGGGGGTCACAGAGATAGGGAGGGGTGTAGGGGCGGGAGGAGGTTACAGAGATAGGGAGGGGTGTAGGGGCAGGAGGGGGTTAGGGAGATAGGGAGGGGTGTAGGGGCTGGAGGGAGTTACAGAGATAGGGAGGGGTGTAGGGGCTGGAGGGAGTTACAGAGATAGGGAGGGGTGTAGGGGCTGGAGGAGGTTACAGATTTAGGGAGGGGTGTAGGGGCTGGAGGAGGTTACAGATTTAGGGAGGGGTGTAGGGGCTGGAGGAGGTTAGAGATAGGGAGGGGTGTAGGGGCAGGAGGGGGTTAGGGAGATACGGAGGGGTGTAGGGGCTGGAGGGAGTTACAGAGATAGGGAGGGGTGTAGGGGCTGGAGGAGGTTACAGAGATAGGGAGGGGTGTAGGGGCTGGAGGAGGTTACAGAGATAGGGAGGGGTGTAGGCGCTGGAGGGGGTTACAGAGATCGGGAGGGGTGTCGGGGCTGGAGGGGGTTACAGAGATAGGGAGGGGTGTAGGGGCTGGAGGAGGTTACAGAGATAGGGAGGGGTGTAGGGGCTGGAGGGGGTTACAGAGATCAGGAGGGGTGTAGTGGCTGGAGGGGGTTACAGAGATAGTGAGGGGTGTAGGGGCCGGAGGGGGTTACAGAGATAGTGAGGGGTGTAGGGGCCGGAGGGGGTTACAGAGATAGGGAGTGGTGTAGGGGCTGGAGGGGGTTACAGAGATAGGGAGTGGTGTAGGGGCTGGAGGGGGTTACAGAGATAGGGAGGGGTGTAGGGGCTGGAGGGGGTTACAGAGATAGGGAGGGGTGTAGGGGCTGGAGGGGGTTACAGAGATAGGGAGGGGTGTAGGGGCTGGAGGGGGTTACAGAGATAGGGAGGGGTGTAGTGGCCGGAGGAGGTTACAGAGATAGGGAGGGGTGTAGGGGCTGGAGGGGGTTACAGAGATAGGGAGGGGTGTAGGGGCCGGAGGGGGTTACAGAGATCGGGAGGGGTGTAGGGGCTGGAGGGGGTTACAGAGATAGGGAGGGGTGTAGGGGCCGGAGGGGGTTACAGAGATCGGGAGGGGTGTAGGGGCTGGAGGGGGTTACAGAGATAGGGAGGGGTGTAGGGGCTGGAGGGGGTTACAGAGATAGGGAGGGGTGTAGGGGCTGGAGGGGGTTACAGAGATAGGGAGGGGTGTAGGGGCTGGAGGAGGTTACAGAGATAGGGAGGGGTGTAGGGGCTGGAGGAGGTTACAGAGATAGGGAGGGGTGTAGGGGCTGGAGGGGGTTACAGAGATAGGGAGGGGTGTAGGGGCTGGAGGGGGTTACAGAGATAGGGAGGGGTGTAGGGGCTGGAGGGGGTTACAGAGATAGGGAGGGGTGTAGGGGCTGGAGGGGGTTACAGAGATCGGGAGGGGTGTAGGGGCCGGAGGGGGTTACAGAGATAGGGAGGGGTGTAGGGGCCGGAGGGGGTTACAGAGATCCCGAGGGGTGTAGGGGCTGGAGGGGGTTACAGAGATCCCGAGGGGTGTAGGGGCCGGAGGGGGTTACAGAGATAGGGAGGGGTGTAGGGGCTGGAGGGGGTTACAGAGATAGGGAGGGGTGTCGGGGCTGGAGGGGGTTACAGAGATAGGGAGGGGTGTCGGGGCTGGAGGGGGTTACAGAGATAGGGAGGGGTGTAGGGGCTGGAGGGGGTTACAGAGATCCCGAGGGGTGTGCCGGTTGGCGAGCGGGTCTGGTTGACCGTGAGGACGCGGTGCGAGACGGGAAGCCGGGTCTCGGCTGACGGATGCCCCTCTCCTCTCCCCCCACAGCCCTCCTGTACAACTGCTCTGTTCAGCGGGAGAGCTGTGGCCTGTGCCTCAAGGCCGAGCCCAGGTTCGAGTGCGGCTGGTGTGTGCCGGAGCGCCGGTGTCGGCTACTACAGCACTGCGCCGCGCCCAACTTCAACTGGATGGCACCGGGCGGGCGCAACATCAGGTGTACCCACCCCCGGGTGGTCAAGGTAAGGACCCCCTCCTTCTGTCGTCTGCTTCACTCTGTGTCTAACCCCCTGTACCTGCCCTGGGAGTGTTTGATGGGACAGTGTAGAGGGAGCTTTACTCTGTATCTAACCCGTGCTGTACCTGCCCTGGGAGTGTTTGATGGGACAGTGTAGAGGGAGCTTTACTCTGTATCTCACCCCCTGTACCTGCCCTGGGAGTGTTTGATGGGACAGTGTAGAGGGAGCTTTACTCTGTATCTAACCCCCTGTACCTGCCCTGGGAGTGTTTGATGGGACAGTGTAGAGGGAGCTTTACTCTGTATCTAACCCCCTGTACCTGTCCTGGGAGTGTTTGATGGGACAGTGTAGAGGGAGCTTTACTCTGTATCTAACCCCGTGCTGTACCTGCCCTGGGAGTGTTTGATGGGACAGTGTAGAGGGAGCTTTACTCTGTATCTAACCCCCTGTACCTGCCCTGGGAGTGTTTGATGGGACAGTGTAGAGGGAGCTTTACTCTGTATCTAACCCCCTGTACCTGCCCTGGGAGTGTTTGATGGGACAGTGTCGAGGGAGCTTTACTCTGTATCTCACCCCCTGTACCTGCCCTGGGAGTGTTTGATGGGACAGTGTCGAGGGAGCTTTACTCTGTATCTCACCCCCTGTACCTGCCCTTGGAGTGTTTGATGGGACAGTGTAGAGGGAGCTTTACTCTGTATCTAACCCCCTGTACCTGCCCTGGGAGTGTTTGATGGGACAGTGTCGAGGGAGCTTTACTCTGTATCTCACCCCCTGTACCTGCCCTGGGAGTGTTTGATGGGACAGTGTAGAGGGAGCTTTACTCTGTATCTCACTCCCTGTACCTGCCCTGGGAGTGTTTGATGGGACAGTGTAGAGGGAGCTTTACTCTGTATCTAACCCCCTGTACCTGCCCTGGGAGTGTTTGATGGGACAGTGTCGAGGGAGCTTTACTCTGTATCTCACCCCCTGTACCTGCCCTGGGAGTGTTTGATGGGACAGTGTAGAGGGAGCTTTACTCTGTATCTAACCCCCTGTACCTGCCCTGGGAGTGTTTGATGGGACAGTGTCGAGGGAGCTTTACTCTGTATCTAACCCCCTGTACCTGCCCTGGGAGTGTTTGATGGGACAGTGTAGAGGGAACTTTACTCATAATCTAACCCTCTGTACCTGCCCTGGGAGTGTTTGATGGGACAGTGTCGAGGGAGCTTTACTCTGTATCTAACCCCCTGTACCTGCCCTGGGAGTGTTTGATGGGACAGTGTAGAGGGAGCTTTACTCTGTATCTCACCCCCTGTACCTGCCCTGGGAGTGTTTGATGGGACAGTGTAGAGGGAGCTTTACTCTGTATCTAACCCCCTGTACCTGCCCTGGGAGTGTTTGATGGGACAGTGTAGAGGGAGCTTTACTCTGTATCTCACCCCCTGTACCTGCCCTGGGAGTGTTTGATGGGACAGTGTAGAGGGAGCTTTACTCTGTATCTCACCCCCTGTACCTGCCCTGGGAGTGTTTGATGGGACAGTGTAGAGGGAGCTTTACTCTGTATCTCACCCCCTGTACCTGCCCTGGGAGTGTTTGATGGGACAGTGTAGAGGGAGCTTTACTCTGTATCTAACCCCCTGTACCTGCCCTGGGAGTGTTTGATGGGACAGTGTCGAGGGAGCTTTACTCTGTATCTCACCCCCTGTACCTGCCCTGGGAGTGTTTGATGGGACAGTGTAGAGGGAGCTTTACTCTGTATCTAACCCCCTGTACCTGCCCTGGGAGTGTTTGATGGGACAGTGTCGAGGGAGCTTTACTCTGTATCTAACCCCCTGTACCTGCCCTGGGAGTGTTTGATGGGACAGTGTAGAGGGAGCTTTACTCATAATCTAACCCTCTGTACCTGCCCTGGGAGTGTTTGATGGGACAGTGTCGAGGGAGCTTTACTCTGTATCTAACCCCCTGTACCTGCCCTGGGAGTGTTTAATGGGACAGTGTAGAGGGAGCTTTACTCTGTATCTACCCCCCTGTACCTGCCCTGGGAGTGTTTGATGGGACAGTGTAGAGGGAGCTTTACTCTGTATCTCACCCCCTGTACCTGCCCTGGGAGTGTTTGATGGGACAGTGTAGAGGGAGCTTTACTCTG
>NC_092008.1:1133266-1158266 GCF_044704955.1 Pristiophorus japonicus | reverse complement strand
TCCCTCATCCACACAATCCCTCTAACTGTACCCACCAGTACTGTACCTCAGTGTTATACAGTGACAGACCTGTACCCACCAGTACTGTACCCCAGTGTTATACAGTGACAGACCTGTACCCACCAGTACTGTACCCCAGTGTTATACAGTGACAGACCTGTACCCACCAGTACTGTACCCAGTGTTATACAGTGACAGACCTATACCCACCAGTACTGTACCCAGTGTTATACAGTGACAGACCTGTACCCACCAGTACTGTACCCCAGTGTTATACAGTGACAGACCTGTACCCAACGGTACTGTACTCCAGTGTTATACAGTGACAGACCTGTACCCACCAGTACTGTACCCCAGTGTTATACAGTGGCAGACCTGTACCCACCAGTACTGTACCCCAGTGTTATACAGTGACATACCTGTACCCACCAGTACTGTACCCCAGTGTTATACAGTGACAGACCTGTACCCACCAGTACTGTACCCAGTGTTATACAGCGACAGACCTGTACCCACCAGTACTGTACCCCAGTGTTATACAGTGACAGACCTGTACCCACCAGTACTGTACCCCAGTGTTATACAGTGACAGACCCACCAGTACTGTATCCGCCAGAGGGTTATAGCAGTGAAAGACTGTACCCACCAGTACTGGTACCCCAGTGTTATACAGTGACAGACCTGTACCCACCAGTACTGTACCCCAGTGTTATACAGTGACAGACCTGTACCCACCAGTACTGTACCCAAGTGTTATACAGTGACAGACCTGTACCCACCAGTACTGTACCCCAGTGTTATACAGTGACAGACCTGTACCCACCAGTACTGTACCCCAGTGTTATACAGTGACAGACCTGTACCCACCAGTACTGTACCCAAGTGTTATACAGTGACAGACCTGTACCCACCAGTACTGTACCCCAGTGTTATACAGTGACAGACCTGTACCCACCAGTACTGTACCCCAGTGTTATACAGTGACAGACCTGTACCCACCAGTACTGTACCCCAGTGTTATACAGTGACAGACCTGTACCCACCAGTACTGTACCCCAGTGTTATACAGTGACAGACCTGTACCCACCAGTACTGTACCCCAGTGTTATACTGTGAGACCTGTACCCACCAGTACTGTACCCCAGTGTTATACAGTGACAGACCTGTACCCACCAGTACTGTACCCCAGTGTTATACAGTGACAGACCTGTACCCACCAGTACTGTACCCCAGTGTTATACAGTGACAGACCTGTACCCACCAGTACTGTACCCCAGTGTTATACTGTGACAGACCTGTACCCACCAGTACTGTACCCCAGTGTTATACAGTGACAGACCTGCACCCACCAGTACTGTACCCCAGTGTTATACAGTGACAGACCTGTACCCACCAGTACTGTACCCCAGTGTTATACAGTGACAGACCTGTACCCACCAGTACTGTACCCCAGTGTTATACAGTGACAGACCTGTACCCACCGGTACTGTACCCCAGTGTTATACAGTGACAGACCTGTACCCACCAGTACTGTACCCCAGTGTTATACTGTGACAGACCTGTACCCACCAGTACTGTACCCCAGTGTTATACAGTGACAGACCTGTACTCTCCAGTATTTTACCCTAGTGTTATACAGTGACAGACCTGTACCCACCAGTACTGTACCCCAGTGTTATACAGTGACAGACCTGTACCCACCAGTACTGTACCCCAGTGTTATAGTGACAGACCTGTACCCACCAGTACTGTACCCCAGTGTTATACAGTGACAGACCTGTACCCACCACCAGTACTGTACCCCAGTGTTATGCAGTGACAGACCTGTACCCACCAGTACTGTACCCCAGTGTTATACAGTGACAGACCTGTACCCACCAGTACCGTACCCCAGTGTTATACAGTGACAGACCTGTACCCACCAGTACTGTACCCCAGTGTTATACAGTGACAGACCTGTACCCACCAGTACTGTACCCCAGTGTTATACTGTGACAGACCTGTACCCACCAGTACTGTACCCCAGTGTTATACTGTGACAGACCTGTACCCACCAGTACTGTACCCCAGTGTTATACAGTGACAGACGTGTACCCACCAGTACTGTACCCCAGTGTTATACAGTGACAGACGTGTACTCCCCAGTACTGTACCCCAGTGTTATACAGTGACAGACCTGTACCCACCAGTACTGTACCCCAGTGTTATACAGTGACGGACCTGTACCCACCAGTACTGTACCCCAGTGTTATACAGTGACAGACCTGTACCCACCAGTACTGTACCCCAGTGTTATACAGTGACAGACCTGTACCCACCAGTACTGTACCCCAGTGTTATACTGTGACAGACCTGTACCCACCAGTACTGTACCCCAGTGTTATACAGTGACAGACCTGTACCCACCAGTACTGTACCCCAGTGTTATACAGTGACAGACCTGTACCCACCAGTACTGTACCCCAGTGTTATACAGTGACAGACCTGTACCCACCAGTACTGTACCCCAGTGTTATACAGTGACAGACCTGTACCCACCAGTACTGTACCCCAGTGTTATACAGTGACAGACCTGTACCCACCAGTACTGTACCCCAGTGTTATACAGTGACAGACCTGTACCCACCAGTACTGTACCCCAGTGTTATACAGTGACAGACCTGTACCCACCAGTACTGTACCCCAGTGTTATACAGCGACAGACCTGTACCCTCCAGTACTGTACCCCAGTGTTATACAGTGACAGACCTGTACCCACCAGTACTGTACCCCAGTGTTATACAGTGACAGACGTGTACCCACCAGTACTGTACCCCAGTGTTATACAGTGACAGACCTGTACCCACCAGTACTGTACCCCAGTGTTATACAGTGACCGACCTGTACCCACCAGTACAGTACCCCAGTGTTATACAGTGACAGACCTGTACCCACCAGTACTGTACCCCAGTGTTATACAGTGACAGACCTGTACCCACCAGTTGTGTAACGTCCTGTTCTCCTGTATCCCAGACCCCGAGCTTTGGCAAAGTGCGACCTGGGAGTGGCCCAGCCTCGGGTGGGACACGGTTAACCATCTTCGGAAGAAACCTGGACGCTGGGAGCTCTGTCAAGGCGTCGGTGGGAGGAGGGGAGTGCCAGTTCGTCAGGTACATGTCAATTCGGAGACAGCTGCTATCCATTGACCCACACCGCACAGGAGGGTCCCATTGGGCCCATGGAGCCCGTGCTGTGCCGGCTCTGTGACAGAGCGACCCCAATCAGTCCCACACTCCCCCCTGCCCTTTCCCCACAGCCCCGGCACATTTTCCCCCTTCAGGTATTTATCCAATTCCCGGTTTGAAAGTTACTATTGAATCTGCTCCCACCGAGCTTTCAGGCAGCGCGTTCCCGATCACAACAACTCGCTGCGTAAACACATTCTCCCCATCTCCCCCTCTGGTTCCATCGCCGATTATCGTCAATCTGTGTCCCTCTGGTTACCCGACCCTCCTGCTCCCGGGAACAGGTTCTCCCGATCCACTCGATCAAACCCCTTCATCAGTTCGAACCCCTCGATTCAATCTCCCCTCAACCTTCTCTGCTCCGAGGAGAACAACCCCGGCTCCTCCAGTCTCCCCCAGTCACTGAACCCCCTCATAGAAACATAGAAAATAGGTGCAGGAGTAGGCCATTCGGCTCTTCGAGCCTGCACCACCATTCAATAAGATCATGGCTGATCATTCCCTCAGTACCCCTTTCCTGCTTTCTCTCCATACCCCTTGATCCCTTTAGCCGTAAGGGCCACATCTAACTCCCTTTTGAATATATCTAACGAACTGGCCTCAACAACTCTCTGTGGTAGAGAATTCCACAGGTTCACAATTCTCTGAGTGAAGAAGTTTCTCCTCATCTCAGTCCTAAATGGCTTACCCCTTATCCTTAGACTGTGTACCCTGGTTCTGGACTTCCCCAACATCGGGAACATTCTTCCTGCATCTAACCTGTCCAGTCCCGTCAGAATTTTATATGTTTCTATGAAATCCCCTCTCATCCTTCTAAACTCCAATGAATATAAGCCCAGTCGATCCAGTCTTTCTTCATGTGTCAGTCCTGCCATCCGGGAATCAGTCTGGTGAACCTTCGCTGTACTCCCTCAATAGCAAGAACGTCCTTCCTCAGATTAGGAGACCAAAACTGAACAAAATACTCAAGATGAGGCCTCACCTGTACAACTGCAGTAAGACCTCCCTGCTCCTATACTCAAATCCCCTCGCTATGAAGGCCAACATGCCATTTGCCTTCTTCACCGCCTGCTGTACCTGCATGCCACCTTTCAATGACTGATGTACCATGACACCCAGGTCTCGTTGCACCTCCCCTTTCCCTAATCCCCGGGACCATTCTGGTCAATCTCCCCCTTGACCTTCTCTGCTCCAAGGAGAAGCACTCCAGCAATGGCAAATGTACTAGAATGAATATTATGAGTATTATGAAATTGGGGTCAAGGAAGGTTGAGACCAATCTCAGTGTCTACAGTCGGCCCTCCAAAGGGCATAGAGGTTGCTTCATACCGAAAATAAAAAGCAGGGAGGATCGATAAATCTTGAGACGATTAAGAACTGTGTGTAATTAAAGGGAACTAGGATGGCATGCTTTCTGACGCAAATAGAACTGTTAATGCCTAAGCCAACCAAATGCCAGGTTTGATTATAGGGGTTTAATTACGTTCCGTTCCACAAACCGTACACTTTATGTAATTATATAGCAGGCTGTAAAGTTCTTACCAGCCCTAGTTAAACTTCATCGACATCAGTATTATGAGGATTAAAAATATTATGATATGGAATAATTGATCTTTAAAAAAAAATGGGGGCTAATCATATCATATTATGTTATGAAATAGCTGACCTTCGAGAAATAGTATGTTATATATAGGGGAATATAGGTTAATGAGTATTATTATAGTATATGTAATGAGGATGGGGTAATTCTATTAATGGTAATTATACACAGGGGAAGTATGTGGTATATTAGGGTATGTGGGCTATATCACATATATGCAGAGCTGTTGCACCATCTTGCCGTCCGGAGGAGCCGGGGGTCCCCAGTGCAGTGCCCACTACGCGGGAGTCCTCCCTCTATCTGTCGGGGACTTGGCCTGGAGGGCGGTGCACGGAACAGTCCCGTGCAATCGGTTTTTAAGCCGGTTCACGGGCTCCCGGGCCGCCTGCAGTTTCTGCGGTCTGGAGGAGTCCGCGTTCCACGCGTGCGTTCAGCGCGCGAGGTTGCAGCCCCCGTGTCCGTTATTCGAAGGGGCTGCTCCTCAAATTCTGGCTGCGCTTCAGTCCCACGCTCCTGATCTTTGGGCATCCTGTGCGGAGGGGAGCGGGCAGGTCCGAGGGCCTCCTCGTGGGGCCTGCTCCTAGGCCTGGCCAAGGGGGCCATCAGCCGGTCCAGGCAGCGGGCGGTCGAGGGGGTCGTTCAGCCCGACTGCCCGCCTCTCTTCCGCGGTTACATCCGAGCCAGGGTATCCCTGGAGATGGAGCACGCGGTGTCCACCGGTACGCTCGCGGCCTTCCGCGAGAGGTGGGCGCCGGAGGGACTGGGGTGCATCATCATGCCCGGCAACCACATCTTAATTTAATTTGGCAAAGTTACCAGTTAATTTGTAATTTTGAGCGCCCTTACTAAATTTAAAGTTATTTTAAAATAGTTGTAGAGCTGTTGAGTGGGGAGGGGCTTAGCCAGTCACGTGATGTTCCCAAGACTCAATAAAACCCCGGCCAGTTGGGTTCGGGGGATGAGTTCGTCAGTCGTGAACCTGGTGGATGAACTTGTAATGTCGAGTGTGATTGTTAAGCCTTTTGCTGATAAACCGACTAGTTCTTAATACGACTATAACCTCCGTAATCCAGAGTTCCAAAAACCGGTATTTTAATCAGTATTCTGCAAATACTTCCCCCCAAAAACATTCGCAATATTCTTAACTATCCAATCGCTGCAAAACAATTAATAAATCGGAACGTTAAATTACTTTTTTAGCAGGTCTTCAGGTCTCGAGCGCTACAACGCAGGTTTATCCCGGGCGGTTTTTTTTCTTCGTAACTTTGGGTCATTGGACTGCGTCTGCGCAATCCGGAAATACCCGAAAACAAGAATCGCCTCTGTCCCGAGTTTTCTGGATTTTGGAGGTGGTACCTGCAGTTAATGTGTTAATAAGAACATAAGAAATAGGAGCAGGAGTCGGCCATTCGGCCCCTCGAGCCCTGCTCCCCCATTTAATACGACCATGGCTGATCCGATCATGGACTCAGCTCCACTTCCCTGCCCGCCCCCTTATCGGTTAAGAAACTGTCTATCTCTGTCTTAAATATATTCAATGTCCCGGCTTCCACAGCTCTCTGAGGCAGCGAGTTCCACAGATTTACAACCCTCTGAGAGAAGAAATTCCTCCTCATCTCAGTTTTAAATGGGCGGCCCCTTATTCTAAGACCATGCCCCCTAGTTCTAGTCTCCCCCATCAGTGGAAACATCCTCTCTGCATCCACCTTGTCGAGCCCCCTCATAATCTTATACCTTTCGATAAGATCACCCCTCATTCTTCTGAATTCCAATGAGTAGAGGCCCAACCTGCTCAACCTTTCCTCATAAGGCAACCCCCTCATCCCTGGAATCAACCGAGTGAACCTTCTCTGAACTGCCTCCAAAGCAAGTATATCCTTTCGTAAATACGGAGACCAGAACTGCACGCAGTACTCCAGGTGTGGCCTCACCAGTACCCTGTGTAACTGGAGCAAGACTTCCCTGCTTTTATACTCCATCCCCCTTTGCAATAAAGGCCAAGATTCCATTGGCCCTTCCTGATCACTTGCTGTACCTGCATACTATCCTTTTGTGTTTCATGCACAAGTAACCCCCAGGTCCCGCTGTACTGCGGCACTTTGAGATCTTTCTCCATTTAAATAATAACTTGCTCTGTGATTTTTTTTTCTGCCAAAGTGCATGACCTCACACTTTCCCACATTATACTCCATCTGCCATGCAGGTGTGAAATTCTTCAGCAAAGAACCCCCACAAAGCAAATACACTTCCAGACACGGTAACCCTGGACGAAAGCCCAGAATCCAAAGGGTGTGGCTTGAATGTTGAGTCTTTAGCCCTTGGTTGATGTAATCTTTTCTCTTTCACAAATCCACCACCCGGCCCCCCCTCGCCGCACAGGAGGGGCTCGAAGGAAATCGTGTGCGTGACGTCAATGTCATCGTCGGGCCCAGGCACTGCCCACATCACCGTCAACATCGACCGGGCTGAGATCTCCAACATCGCCCAGAGCTACGTCTATGTGGAGGACCCCACTGTGGCCAAGGTGGAGCCAGAGTGGACCATTGCCAAGTCAGTAGTCGTTTCAAAAATCTGCCTTCTCCCCCCCCCCCCGGCCACACCGCGCAATACCTGGGGGTCCAGGCCCCCCACCCGCCCCCCCCCCTCCCCAATCCGCATCCTTGCTATTCGACTGCAGAAGGCGTCACTGCCGAAGCCTTGGAGCCCCTTCTCTCGCAACCTTCAGAAACTCGAGCCACCCTAATCCACAACCCCGGTACTGAGGGAGCGCCGCACTGCGCTGTCGGAGGGGCGGTACTGAGGGAGCGCCGTACTGCGCTGTCGGAGGGGCGGTACTGAGGGAGCGCCGTACTGCGCTGTCGGAGGGGCGGTACTGAGGGAGCGCCGTACTGCGCTGTCGGGAGGGGCGGTACTGAGGGAGCGCCGCACTGCGCTGTTGGAGGGGCGGTACTGAGGGAGCGCCACACTGCGCTGTCGGAGGGGCGGTACTGAGGGAGTGCCGCACTGTCGGAGGGGCAGTACTGAGGGAGTGCCGCACTGTCGGAGGGGCAGTACTGAGGGAGCCCGAGCACTGTCGGAGGGGTAGTACTGAGGGAGCCCCGCACTGTCGGAGGGGCAGTACTGAGGGAGCCCCGCACTGTCGGAGGGGCTGTATTTCGGATGAAACATTAAACCAAGGCCCCGTCTGCCCTCTCGGGTGGATGTAAAAGATTCCGGGGCCACTATTGGAAGAAGAGCAGGGGGAGTTCTCCCCGGTGTCCTGGGGCCAATATTTATCCCTCGACCAACATCACTAAAACAGACGATCCGGGTCATTATCACATCGCTGTGTGTGGGAGCTTGCTGTGCGCAGGTTGCCGTTTCCCACAATGCAACAGTGAGCGCACTCCGATAGTACGCCATTGGCCGTGAGGCGCTTTGGGACGTCCTGAGGGGGTGACAGGGGATGGAGAAATGTCCTTCCTTTATGCTCGACGGCCTGTCTTACTCGGAATGTTGGCTCTCTGTTGCCGGGAGCGGGACTGAGGGTCCCCTCACTGACTGTAATCCTGTGTTGTCACACAGCGGGAGCACCACCCTGACTGTGATGGGCACTGGCTTCCTCACCATACAGGAACCTCGAGTGAGGGCCAAGTACAGAGGGGCAGAGACCAGCAACGTGAGTCTTACACTCACTCACACACACACACACTCCTCCTCACACTCCTCCTCACTCACTCCCTCCCTCCCCATCTCACACACTCACTCTCCAACTCACTCACTCCCTCCCTCCCCATCTCACACACACACTCTCCTCCTCACTCACTCACTCTCCCCCTCACTAACTCACTCACTCTCTCCCTCACTCACACTCCCCCTCACTTTCCTCCTCCCTCCCTCCTTCACTCACTCTCCCCTTCCTCACTCTCCCCCTTCCTCACTCTCCCCCTCCCTCCTTCCCTCCCTCACTCTCCCGCTCCTTCCCTTCCTTACTAACAGTTGCCCCCTCACTCACTCACTCTACCCCTCCCTCACTCACTCACTCACTCACCCCCTCACTCACTCACTCACTCTCCCCCTCACTCACTCTCCCCCTCACTCACTCTCCCCCTCACTTACTCTCCCCCTCACTTACTCTCCCCCTCACTTACTCTCCCCCTCACTCACTCACCCCCTAACTCACTCTCCCTCTCCCCCTCCCTCACTCGCACACTCTCCCCCCTCACTCACTCATTCTCCCCCTCACTCACTCACTCTCCCCCCCTCACACACTCTCCCCCCCTCACTCACTCTCCCCCTCCGTCTCTCCCTCACCCACTCGAACACTCTCCTCCTCCCTCACACACTCTCCCCCTCACTTACTCTCCCCCTCACTTACTCTCCCCCTCACTTACTCTCCCCCTCACTCACTCACCCCCTAACTCACTCTCCCTCTCCCCCTCCCTCACTCGCACACTCTCCCCCCCTCACTCACTCATTCTCCCCCTCACTCACTCACTCTCCCCCCCTCACACACTCTCCCCCTCCCTCCCCCCCTCACTCACTCTCCCCCTCCGTCCCTCCCTCACCCACTCGAACACTCTCCTCCTCCCTCACACACTCTCCCCCTCCCTCCCTCCCTCACTCACTCTCCCCCTCATTCACTCTCCCTCTCCCCCTCCCCGCCTCCCTCCCTCACTAACGGTTTCTCCCTCTGCCCCCACAGACGTGCCGAGTGCTGAACGACACGCTGATGCAGTGCCAGGCCCCTGGCGTCGCCCCCCACCGGAGAGCCGTGCCTGCGGGTGGCGAGCGGCCCCAGGAGTTCGGCTTTGTCCTGGACGGTGTGCGGGCTCTCCTGGCCCTCAACGGCTCGGCCTTCACCTACTACCCCGACCCCACCTTCGAGTCCTTCGGCCCCTCGGGGGTCCAGGACATCAAGCCGGGATCGCCCATCATACTGAAGGTAACCGGGGTCGGGGGTGTGGGGGGGTCAGGGGTCAGGGGTCAGTCAAATCCAGGAGTAGCCTCCTTTTCATTAGCAGCTCTGCGGGTGGAACCCCTGTGAGCGAGTGTGGTCGGGATCTATTGGCCAACAGGAGGCGTGATAAGCGGGTTTGTAGGGAACCCCCTTGGAATCTGAGCATCCCCTGTTTGATTATCTGCACTGCTCGTTCTGCCTGGCCGTTTGAGGCCGGCTTGAACGGTGCCGTTCTAACATGGTTAATTCCATTGCCTGTCATGAAGTCCTGGAATTCAATGCTTGTGAAGCACGGGCCATTGTCGCCGACCAAGATGTCCGGTAGACCGTGGGCGACGAACATTGCCCGTAGACTTTCTACCGTGGCAGAGGATGTGCTTGAATTTAAAATGTCACACTCGATCCATTTGGAGTAGGCGTCTACTACAACCAAAAACATTTTCCCCATGACAGGACCTGAGTAGTCCACATGGATGCGTGACCAAGGCTTGGCGGGCCATGGCCAGGGGCTAAGGGGGGCTTCCCTGGGCGCATTGCCCAGCTGGGCACACGTGTTGCACCTGTGAACACAAAGTTCCAGATCTGCGTCTATCCCTGGCCACCAAACGTGTGACCTGGCAGTTGCCTTCATCGTGACAATGCCCGGGTGCTCATTGTGAAGTTCTCTGATGAACACCTCTCTGCCCATCTGGGGCATGACTACGCGGTTTCCCCACAGTAGGCAATCGGCCTGAATCGAGAGTTCATCCCTGTGCCTATGAAACGGTTTAAACTCCTCAGGGCATGCCCTGTAATTGGCTGCCCAGTCCCCATTCAGGACACATTTCTTAACTAAAGACAGTAGCGAGTCTCTATTTGTCCAGACTTTAATCTGACGGGCTGTCACAGGTGAGCCTTCGCTTTCGAAAGCTTCAACAGCCATGACCATCTCAGCACCATGCTCGGTAGCCCCCTCAGTGGTGGCTAGTGGGAGCCTGCTGAGTGCATCGGCGCAGTTTTCAGTGCCCGGTCTGTGCCGAATTGTGTAGTCATAGGCAGCTAGCGTGAGTGCCCACCTCTGTATGCGGGCCGATGCGTTTGCATTTATGGCCTTGTTGTCGGCCAAAAGGGACGTTAGAGGTTTGTCCAGCTCAAATTTCCTGCCAAACTCGTACTGGTGCACTTTTTTTTACCGCATATACACATGTGAGCGCCTCCTTTTCTACCATCCCGTAGCCCCTTTCTGCCTGGGACAGACTTCTGGAGGCATAAGCTACCGGCTGTAACTGACCCTTGGCATTGACATGCTGCAACACACACCCGACACCATAGGACGACGCATCGCACGGTAACACTAGTTTCTTACACGGGTCATATAACGTTAACAGTTTGTTGGAGCATAATAAATTGCGTGCTCTTTCAAACGCCCTTTCCTGGCTGTCCCCCCAGACCCAATCGCGACCTTTGCGTAGGAGCACGTGTAGCGGCTCTAGCAGCGTGCTCAATTTGGGGAGAAAGTTGCCAAAATAGTTCAGGAGCCCCAGGAACGAACGCAGCTCCGTCGTGTTACGGGGTCTGGGTGCTCTCTGGACCGCTTCCGTCTTGGACGCAGTAGGGCTGATCCCGTCTGCTGCTACCCTCATCCCCAGGAATTCCACCTCTGGAGCTAGGAAGACGCACTTCGCCTTTTTCAGTCGCAGACCTACCCGGTCCAGTCTGCGTAGTACCTCCTCCAGGTTGTGGAGGTGTTCTTCAGTATCGTAACCCGTGAAAAACCACCGTCCTTGGAATCGACTTGAGGAGGCTTTCCATATTTTGCTGAAAGATCGCGGCGGCCGAGCGAATCCCGAACGGACATCTGTTGTACTCAAACAACCCCTTGTGTGTCGTGATGGTGGTCAGCTTCTTCGACTCACTCGCCAGCTCCTGGGTCATGTAAGCTGAGGTCAGGTCCAATTTTGAAAAAAGTTTGCCACCGGAGAGCGTCGCAAAGAGGTCCTCCGCTCTCGGTAGCGGGTACTGGTCTTGGAGTGACACCCGATTGATGGTGGCCTTGTAATCGCCACATATCCTGACCGACCCATCCGCCTTGAGCACCGGCACAATCGGGCTCGCCCAGTCACTGAATTCGACTGGCGAGATGACGCCTTCCCTCAGCAGGCGGTCCAATTCGCATTCTATCTTTTCCGCTCTGGCCTTGTGGTGTACTGGCCTGGCGTCCGGTTTTATGTGAATCACTACCTTGGTCCCCATGAATGTGCCGATGCTGGATTGAAATAGTGAGTCAAATTTGTCCAGGATCTGTGAGCATGATACTCGCTCCACAGAAGAAATTGCATTGACATCGCCCCATTTCCAGTTCATGACAGCAAGCCAACTCCTCCCCAGTAGTGCGGGACCGTCCTCCGGGACAATCCAGAGTGGCAACCTGTTCTCCGAATCTTTGTGGGTCACGACTACCGTGGCGCTGCCTGGCACCGGAATGATCTCCTTTGTGTAAGTCCGTAGCTGTGCATCAATCGGCAATAATTTTGGCCTCCTGGCCTTGGACGCCCACAACTTTTCGAACTGTTTGATACTCATCAGGGACTGGCTGGCCCCCGTGTCTAGCTCCATTGATACTGGGATGCCATTGAGGAGCACTTTCATCATTATCGGTGGTGTCCTGGTGTATGAACTGTATACGTGCTCCACATGAACTCGCTGAACTTCAGCTTCCAGCGATTTCCCCCAGTGTCCATTTGGCCTCGTAGGGTTCCCATCGGGCCCATCCGCCTCGTACATCAACCTGGCTGCAGGCTTCCTGCACATACGCGCCAAGTGACCGCTGACGTTGCAGTTTCTGCAGGTATATTGCTGATACCTGCAAGCTCTGGCTGGGTGTTTGCCTCCACATCTCCAACATGAGCCGTTGTTGGAAACAAAAGGTCCATTACCAGTCGATCGTCTCTGACTGTCTCTGTAACTGTCCCATTAACAGGTGTTGATGGCCCCATTACTGGCCGCATTGTCCATTGCGATGGCATGAATCATCGTTCAGCTAGCCATTGTCTCTGTTGAATTCCCCCATTGGGTTCGACTACATGCTGGGGCATGTCCGATTGCCCTTGTCTGCCGTTGTCTGCCGAGAGAACTGTGTGCCGCGTTAACCATGTTGACTCCCTGGTCGTTTGCCGCATTTGAGCCAAGATTTTTGCCATAAATCATTCTGGTCTCTTCCTCCCCTGAGATAAATGTTTGGCTATCAGAGCCGCCGCTTCCAAGGTCAAGTCTTTGGTCTCAATCAGTTTCCTGAAAACCCCAGTGTGCCCGATGTCCTCAATAAAAAAGTCTCACAGCATCTCCGCTCTGTATGCATCTGGGAACTTACATAGGCTCGCCAGTTGCCGGAGATCTGCCGCGAAGTCTGGAACGCTTTGCCCTTCTCGCCGCCGGTGTGTGTAAAACCGGTGTCTCGCCATGTGCATGCTGCTCGCCGGTTTAAAGTGTTCCCCGATCAACTTACTGAGCTCTTCGAACGTCTTGTCTGCCGGCTTCTCTGGCGCGAGAAGGTCCTTCATCAGGGAGTACGTCCTGGATCCACAAACCGTCAGGAGATGAGCCCTGCGTTTGTCGGCCGAATCCTGTCCCAGCCATTCCCTAGTGACAAAACCTTGCTGTTGTCGCTCAATAAAGTAATCCCAATCATCACCAACACAGTACCTCTCGTCTGTGCTGCTAGTGGCCATGCTCGCGTGGTTAGAAACCCAGTTTCTCGTCGCCAATAATATGTCCTTACTATACAGTATAAATGCACACGAGGCCCAATCTTGAGAGAAGATCACTCTGTGACCAGTTACCTTTATTACCAAGACCTCAAGAGACAGACAGTGGGTGGAGCTGCCCCTTTAATACCAGAAAGTCCAGGTTAGGAGTGTCTCCCACAAGTTTGCCCCCTGTGGTCAGTGTTCTCAAGGTGTACAACTTAGGTCAGCTTTTACATGGGTTACAATGACAGTTGAATACATGACAAGCTTGACCAGAATCGGTACCAGGTATGATGGCCTTCAGTTCCTCTGTATCCAACCCCGTGCTGTCCCTGCCCTGGGAGTGTTTGATGGGACAGTGTAGAGGGAGCTTTACTCTGTATCTAACCCCCTGTACCTGCCCTGGGAGTGTTTGATGGGACAGTGTAGAAGGAGCTTTACTCTGTATCTAACCCCCTGTACCTGCCCTGGGAGTGTTTGATGGGACAGTGTAGAGGGAGCTTTACTCTGTATCTAACCCCGTGCTGTACCTGCCCTGGGAGTGTTTGATGGGACAGTGTAGAGGGAGCTTTACTCTGTATCTAACCCCCTGTACCTGCCCTGGGAGTGTTTGATGGGACAGTGTAGAGGGAGCTTTACTCTGTATCTAACCCCCTGTACCTGCCCTGGGAGTGTTTGATGGGACAGTGTAGAGGGAGCTTTACTCTGTATCTAACCCCCTGTACCTGCCCTGGGAGTGTTTGATGGGACAGTGTAGAGGGAGCTTTACTCTGTATCTAACCCCCTGTACCTGCCCTGGGAGTGTTTGATGGGACAGTGTAGAGGGAGCTTTACTCTGTATCTAACCCCCTGTACCTGCCCTGGGAGTGTTTGATGGGATAGTGTAGAGGGAGCTTTACTCTGTATCTAACCCCCTGTACCTGCCCTGGGAGTGTTTGATGGGACAGTGTCGAGGGAGCTTTACTCTGTATCTAACCCCCTGTACCTGCCCTGGGAGTGTTTGATGGGACAGTGTAGAGGGAGCTTTACTCTGTATCTAACCCCCTGTACCTGCCCTGGGAGTGTTTGATGGGACAGTGTAGAGGGAGCTTTACTCTGTATCTAACCCCCTGTACCTGCCCTGGGAGTGTTTGATGGGACAGTGTAGAGGGAGCTTTACTCTGTATCTAACCCCCTGTACCTGCCCTGGGAGTGTTTGATGGGATAGTGTAGAGGGAGCTTTACTCTGTATCTAACCCCCTGTACCTGCCCTGGGAGTGTTTGATGGGACAGTGTCGAGGGAGCTTTACTCTGTATCTAACCCCCTGTACCTGCCCTGGGAGTGTTTGATGGGACAGTGTAGAGGGAGCTTTACTCTGTATCTAACCCCCTGTACCTGCCCTGGGAGTGTTTGATGGGACAGTGTAGAGGGAGCTTTACTCTGTATCTAACCCGTGTTTTTTCTCTCTCTGTCTCTCTCTCTCTCTGTCTCTGTCTCTGTCTCTCTCTCCCTCCCCTTTCCCTCTCTCTCGTTCCCCCTGTTTCTGTCTCTCTGCTCCTCTGCCGCGATCTGTTCTGTCCGCCTCCCCTCCTGACGTTCCGTGTTTTTTTGATGTTTTCTCTCCCGGTGTGCCTCCCCCCATCCCCGCAGGGCCGGAACCTGATCCCGGCTGGAGCCGGGAACTCCAGGCTGAACTACACGGTGCTGATCGGGGACAAGGCCTGCCTGCTGACTGTTTCCGAGGGCCAGCTCCTGTGCGACTCTCCCAACCTGACTGGGCAGCACCGCGTCACGGTGAGAACACCAACGGCTCTCGGGAGCGCTGCGCGGTTAACCCACGGAGGGCGGGCGATCGGACCCTGCGCCTGAGCCCCTCAGCCAATCCCGCTCCCCGCAGCTTTTGGTCACCTGCCCTAATCTCTCCTTGTGCGGCAACGTGTCAGATTTAAAAAAATTATATCATAACCACCCTCTATTGTTAGAAATACGAAAGAAAAGATTTGCATTCATATAGTCCCTTTCCTGGGCACCGGACGTCTTTGTTTACTGGACTGTGGCTGTTGGGGAGAAGGTATTGGTGAGCGGGGTGCACGGTGTTGGTTGGAATTAGCCTGGTGCAAAGTGTTTCAAGAACGAAGAATGTAATATAAACTAAAGGGTGCCATTCTAAAGTGAGTGCATAGAAACATAGAAAATAGGTGCAGGAGCAGGCCATTCGGCCCTTCGAGCCTGCACCACCATTCAATAAGATCACGGCTGATCATTCCTTCAGTACCCCATTCCTGCTTTCTCTCCATACCCCTTGATCCCTTTAGCCGTAAGGGCCACATCTAACTCCCTTTTGAATATATCTAACGAACTGGCCTCAACAACTCTCTGTGGTAGAGAATTCCACAGGTTCACAATTCTCTGGGTGAAGAAGTTTCTCCTCATCTCGGTCCTAAATGGCTTAGCCCTTATCCTTAGACTGTGACCTCTGGTTCTGGACTTCCCCAACATCAGGAACATTCTTCCTGCATCTAACCTGTCCAATCCCGTCAGAATTTTATATGTTTCTATGAGATCCCCTCTCATCCTTCTAAATTCCAGTGAATATAAGCCCAGTCGATCCAGTCTCTCCTCATATGTCAGTCCTGCCATCCCGGGAATCAGTCTGGTGAACCTTCGCTGCACTCCCTCAATAGCAAGAATGTCCTTCCTCAGATTAAGAGACCAAAACTGAACACAATATTCCAGGTGTGGCCTCACTAAGGCCCTGTATAACTGCAGTAAGACCTCCCTGCTCCTATACTCAAATCCTCTCGCTATGAAGGCCAACATACCATTTGCCTTCTTCACCGCCTGCTGTACCTGCATGCCAACTTTCAATGACTGATGTACCATGACACCCAGGTCTCGTTGCACCTCCCCTTTTCCTAATCTGTCACCATTCAGATAATATTCTGCCTTCGTGTTTTTGCCACCAAAGTGGATAACCTCACATTTATCCACATTATACTGCATCTGCCATGCATTTGCCCACTCACCTAACCTGTCCAAGTCACCCTGCAGCCTCTTAGCATCCTCCTCACAGCTCACACCGCCACCCAGCTTAGTGTCATCTGCAAACTTGGAGATATTACATTCAATTCCTTTGTCTAAATCATTAATGTATATTGTAAATAGCTGGGGTCCCAGCACTGAACCCTGCGGCACCCCACTAGTCACTGCCTGCCATTCTGAAAAGGACCTGTTTATTCCTGTCTGCCAACCAGTTCTCTATCCACGTCAGTACATTACCCCCAATGCCATGTGCTTTAATTTTGCACACCAATCTCATGAACAGAGAGGCCTGGAGGGTATGTGTGTACAAATATTTGAAGGTGGCAGGGCAGGTTGAGAAAGCGGTTAAAGCTGACAGGATCCTGGGCTTCATAAATAGAGGCACAGAGTACAAAAGCAAGGAGGTTATGATGAACCGTAATAAAACACCAGTTCGGCCTCAACTGGAGTATTGTGTCCAATTCTGGGCACGGCACTGTCAGGAGGATGTGAAGGCCTTAGAGAGGGTGAAGAGGAGATTGACCAGATTGGTCCCGGGGTTGAGGGCCTTCAGTGACTGGGATAGACTGGAGAAGCCGGGGTTGTTCTCCTTGGAGCAGAGAAGGTTGAGGGGAGATGGTCCCGGGGATGCCGCAACAAGTCAGTTCCAAATTTCTACCCCCCTAATGTAACATTTCCAAAGGGGCTGAACGGCCTTCTCCTGTTCCCGCCCTCTTCCCCCATCGACCCTCTCTCAGATCTCTGCCCCCACGTTGCACCCTGTAACCCCCCCCGCCCACCCGGCCCATTCTACCCTCCCTGGCTCCCCGGAGCCCGTTCTCTATCAAACGGGTGTCGGGGGCATGCTCTGAATCGCCGTCCCGGCGAGGGGAGGGAGGGGGAGCGAGGGAGAGGAGGGGTTGAGGCAAGGGGGCGAGGGAGGGGGAGGAGGTCGAGGGAGGGGGGGGGCGAGTGAGGGGGAGCAAGGGAGTGAGGGAGCGGTTGAGGCAAGGGGGCGAGGGAGGGGGAGGGGTGCGAGGGAGGGGGCCGAGGGAGAGGAGTGGGCGAGGGGAGGGGGCATGGGGGCAGTGAGCGAGGGGATGAAGGAGAGGAGGGGGCTGAGGGAGGAAGGTGAGGGAGGGGAGTGCAGCGAGGAGGGGGGGGCGAGGGAAGGGAGGGGAGCGACGGGGTGGCGATGAGGGAGGGGAGGGGAGCTGCTTGGAAGCCACGATAATTGTTGCTGGACCTGGCCCCGAGGCCTTGTTAACCTCTCTCCTTCCCTCCCTCCCTCCTTCCCCTCTCTCCCTCCCTCCTTCCGCTCTCTCCCTCCCTCCCCTCTCTCGTTCCCTCTCTTCCTCCCTCCCCTCTCTCGTTCCCTCTCTTCCTCCCTCCCCTCTCTCGTTCCCTCGCTTCCTCTCTCTTTCCCTCCCTCTCTTCCTCTCTCTTTCCCTCCCTCTCTCCCTCCCTCTCGCAGATCAAGGTCGGAGGACTGGAGTACTCGCCCGGAACGCTCCACATTTACTCGGACAGCACGCTGACGCTCCCGGCCATCGTGGGCATTGGGGTCGGGGGAGGGCTCCTGCTCCTCACCATCGTCATGGTGCTCATCGCCTACAAACGCAAGACCCGCGACGCTGACCGCACGCTCAAACGCCTGCAGCTGCAGATGGACAACCTGGAGTCCAGGGTGGCTCTGGAGTGTAAGGAAGGTGAGAGAGGGAGAGTGAGACAGAGAGTGAGACAGAGAGAGAGACAGAGAGACAGAGAGAGAGAGAGAGACACAGAGAGAGGGAGTGAGAGAGAGACAGAGACAAAGAGAGAGAGAGAGAGAGACAGAGAGAGAGAGACACAGAGAGAGAGACACAGAGACAGAGACAGAGAGAGAGAGAGAGAGAGAGACAGACAGAGACACACACAGAGAGTGAGCTAGAGAGAGCGAGAGAGAGAGGGGGGGAGAGAGACACACAGAGAGTGAGCTAGAGAGAGAGAGAGACAGAGAGAGAGACACACAGAGAGTGAGCTAGAGAGAGAGAGAGAGGGGGGAGAGAGAGAGAGAGAGACAGAGAGAGAGACACAGAGAGACAGAGAGAGAGAGGGGGGGAGAGAGACACACAGAGAGTGAGCTAGAGAAAGAGAGGGGGGGGAGAGAGAGAGAGAGACAGAGAGAGAGAGAGGGGGGGAGAGAGACACACAGAGAGTGAGCTAGAGACAGAGAGAGAGAGAGAGAGAGACAGAGAGAGAGAGAGAGAGACACAGAGAGAGAGACACAGAGAGACAGAAAGAGAGAGAGTGAGGGGAGAGAGAGACACAGAGAGTGAGCTAGAGAGAGAGAGAGAGAGGGGGGAGAGAGAGACACAAAGAGAGAGAGAGGGGGGGGAGAGAGACACACAGAGAGAGAGACAGAGAGAGAGAGGGGGGGGGAGAGAGACACACAGAGAGTGACAGAGAGAGAGAGGGGGAGGGAAGAGAGAGAGAGAGACAGAGAGAGAGAGAGAGATAAGATCCGGGTCATTATCACATTGCTGTGTGTGGGAGCTTGCTGTGCACAAATTGGCTTTTCCCACATTACAACAGTGAGCACACTCCGATAGTACTTCATTGGCTGTGAGGTGCGTTGTGATGTTCTGAGGAGGTGTAAGGGGCCGGAGAGAGGGGAGTATATGCAAGGCAGACATGGATAGATTTTAAAGGTATCGCGGGTTATGGGGAAGTGGACTTGAGGTCGATGATCGGCCGTGATGTGATTGAATGGCGGAGCAGGCTCGAGGGGCCGATTACTCACCGTGTCGTGTCGCGTCATGTCATTGCAGCTTTCGCCGAGCTGCAGACGGATATCCACGAACTGACCAACGACCTGGACGGGGTGGGAATCCCCTTCCTGGAGTACAAGACGTACACGACCCGCGTGCTCTTCCCCGGCATCGAGGACCACCCCGTGCTCAAAGACCTCGACGTAAGCATTGTCCGCCCGGGAGTGTGGAGATCGGGGCTGTCGGCAGGGGAGGGGAGAGTGAGGTGTCAGCGGGCAGGGCTAGACCAGCGACGTCCCGACTGGGAAGGGGAGGGAGGGCTGTTCGATACAGAGTAAAGCTCCCTCTACACTGTCCCATCAAACACTCCCAGGGCAGGTACAGGGGGTTAGATACAGAGTAAAGCTCCCTCTACACTGTCCCATCAAACACTCCCAGGGCAGGTACAGGGGTTTAAATACAGAGTAAAGCTCCCTCTACACTGTCCCATCAAACACTCCCAGGACAGGTACAGGGGGTTAGATACAGAGTAAAGCTCCCTCTACACTGTCCCATCAAACACTCCCGGGGCAGGTACAGGGTGTTAGATACAGAGTAAAGCTCCCTCTACACTGTCCCATCAAACACTCCCAGGGCAGGTACAGCATGGGGTTAGATACAGAGTAAAGCTCCCTCTACACTGTCCCAGGGCAGGGTGTTGGAGCCTACGTTGAGGGGGTGACGGATTGTCTCTCTCCCCCGCAGGCTCCCGCCAACGTGGAGAAGGCGCTGAAGATCTTCGGGCAGCTGCTGAACAACAAGGTGTTCCTGCTGACCTTCGTGCGTACCCTGGAGGCTCAGCGCACCTTCTCCATGAGGGACCGGGGCAACGTGGCCTCGCTGGTGATGACTGCCCTGCAGGGGAAGATGCAGTACGCCACTGTGGTGCTCAAGCAGCTGCTGTCCGACCTCATCGAGAAGAACCTGGAGAACAAGAACCATCCCAAGCTGCTGCTGCGCAGGTCAGTGCTGGGCTCGACCCCCGACCCTGCCGACGACCCCCGACCCTGCCAACGACCCCTGACCCTGCTGCCGACCCATGACCCCGACCCTGCAGGTGACCCCCGACGTGCTGACGACCCACGACCCCGATCCTGCCGACGACCCCTGACCCTGCTGCCGACCCATGACCCCGACCCTGCAGGTGACCCCCGACGTGCCGACGACCGACGACTCCCGACCCTGCCGGTGACCCACGACCCCACTGGCAACGCACGACCTTGCCGACGACCCCCGATCCTGCCGACGACCCATGACCCTCCCAATGTCCCCCCTGACCTTCCCTCAGTCCTCCATTCCCAAGAACATAAAGAAATCGGAGCAGAAGTCGGCCATTCGGCCCCTCGAGCCCGCTCCGCCATTCAATGAGATCACGGCTGATCTTCGACCTCAACTCCACTTCCCCGCTCGATCACTCGAGTCCTTTCGAGTTCAAAAATCCATCAATCTCAGCCTTGAATACACTCAACGACTGAGCCTCCACAGCCCTCTGGGGCAGAGAATTCCAAAGATTCACCTCCCTCTGAGTGAAGAAATTCCTCCTCATCTCAGTCCTAAATGGCCGAGCCCTTATCCTGAGACTGTGTGACCCCTGGTTCTAGACTCCCCAGCCCCGGGGGGGAAACACCCTCCCTGCATCTACCCAGTCAATCCCCCTCACAATCCGACACGTTTCAATGAGACCCCCTCTCATTCTTCTAAACTCCAGAGAGTATCGGCCCAGTCTGCTCAATCTCTCCTCATAGGACAATCCCCCCCATCCCAGGAATCAGTCTGGTGAACCTTTGCTGCACTCCCTCAATGGCAAGTATATCATTCCTAAGATTAGGAGACCAAAACTGTGCACAATACTCCAGGTGTGGTCTCAGCAAGGCCTGCACAACTGCAGTAAGACCTCCCTGCTCCTGTACTCCAATCCTCTCGCTATGAATGCATCCCAGGGTATTAAAAGAGATGGCGGAAGTTATAGCAGATGCATTCGTTATAATCTACCAAAATTCTCTGGACTCTGGGGAGGTACCAGCGGATTGGAAAGCAGCTAATGTAACGCCTCTGTTTAAAAAAGGGGGCAGGCAAAAGGCAGGTAACTATAGGCCGATTAGTTTAACATCTGTAGTGGGGAAAATGCTTGAAGCCATCATTAAGGAAGAAATAGCGGGACATCTAGATAGGAATAGTGCAATCAAGCAGAGGCAGCATGGATTCATGAAGGGGGAATCATGTTTAACTAATTTACTGGAATTCTTTGAGGATATAACAAGCATGGTGGATAGAGGTGTACCGATGGATGTGGTGTATTTAGATTTCCAAAAGGCATTCGATAAGGTGCCACACAAAAGGTTACTGCAGAAGATAAAGGTACGCGGAGTCAGAGGAAATGTATTTGCATGGATCGAGAATTGGCTGGCTAACAGAAAGCAGAGAGCAGAAAGCAGGGATAAATGGGTTGGAAATCGGTGGTTAGGAATGTGTGCCACAGGGATCGGTGCTGGGACCACAACTGTTTACAATATACATAGATGACCTGGAAGAGGGGACAGAGAGTAGTGTAACAAAATTTGCAGATGACACAAAGATTAGTGGGAAAGCGGGTTGTGTAGAGGACACAGAGAGGCTGCAGAGATATTTAGATAGGTTAAGCAAATGGGCTAAGGTTTGGCAGATGGAATACAATGTCGGAAAGTGTAAGGTCATCCACCTTGGAAAAAAACCAGTGAAAGGGAATATTATTTGAATGGGGAGAAATTACAACATGCTGTGGTGCAGAGGGACCTGGGGGTCCTTGTGCATGAAACCCAAAAAGTTAGTTTGCAGGTGCAGCAGGTAATCAGGAAGGCGAATGGGATGTTGGCCTTCATTGCGAGAGGGATGGAGTACAAAAGCAGGGAGGTCCTGCTGCAACTGTACAGGGTATTGGTGAGGCCGCACCTGGAGTACTGCGTGCAGTTTTGTTCACCTTACTTAAGGAAGGATATACTGGCTTTGGAGGGGGTACAGAGACGATTCACTAGGCTGATTCCGGAGATGAAGGGGTTACCTTATGATGATAGATTGAGTAGACTGGGTCTTTACTCGTTGGAGTTCAGAAGGATGAGGGGTGATCTTATAGAAACATTTAAAATAATGAAAGGGATAGACAAGATAGAGGCGGAGAGGTTGTTTCCACTGGTCGGGGAGACTAGAACTAGGGGGCACAGCCTCAAAATACGGGGGAGCCAATTTAAAACCGAGTTGAGAAGGAATTTCTTCTCCCAGAGGGTTGTGAATCTGTGGAATTCTCTGCCCAAGGAAGCAGTTGAGGCTAGCTCATTGAATGTATTCAAGTCACAGATAGATAGATTTTTAACCAATAAGGGAATTAAGGGTTACGGGGAGCGGGCGGGTAAGTGGAGCTGAGTCCACGGCCAGATCAGCCATGATCTTGTTGAGTGGCGGAGCAGGCTCGAGGGGCTAGATGGCCTACTCCTGTTCCTAATTCTTATGTTCTTATTTGCCTTCCTAACTGCTTGCTGCACCTACATGTTAATTTTTGGTTACCTGGGCACAGACTGAGTGGGGTGGGAGGGGGATGTCATTGGATGGTTTGGGATGGGTGGGCCGTCGGGGACGGGGGGGGGGGGGGTGTGGTGGAGGGCAGGGGTGACGGGGTGCAACCGACCTGCTCCGATTCTAACCGCTGTGTGTCTGTTTCTGCCCCAGGACCGAGTCAGTGGCCGAGAAGATGCTCACCAACTGGTTCACGTTCCTGCTGTACCGGTTCCTCAAGGTAGGAGGCGCCTCTGGCAGTCAGAAACCCCGCCGTCGCTCCCTCGTCGGGAGCCCCCGTGTCCCAAGCCGCTCCCAGTCCCGTTCACCCAACTGTGCTCGCTGACCGACATCTGAGCCGCTCCTGCAAAGTCCCCGCGTTCCAATTGTAATCCCTTCCAAGCGCCTTCTCTGCCTCCCTATCTCTGTAACCCCCTCCGGCCCCTACACCCCTCCCTATCTCTGTAACCTCCTCCAGCCCCTACACCCCTTCCTATCTCTGTAACCCCCTCCAGCCCCTCCCTATCTCTGTAACCCCCTCCAGCCCCTATGCCCCTCCCTATCTCTGTAACCCCCTCCAGCCCCTACAACCCTCCCTATCTCTGTAACCTCCTCCAGCCCCTACACCCCTCCCTATCTCTGTAACTCCCTCCAGCGCCTACACCACTCCCTATCTCTGTAACCTCCTCCAGCGCCTACACCCCTCCCTATCTCTGTAACCCCCTCCAGCCCCTACACCCCTCCCTATCTCTGTAACCTCCTCCAGCCCCTACACCCCTCCCTATCTCTGTAACTCCCTCCAGCGCCTACACCACTCCCTATCTCTGTAACCTCCTCCAGCGCCTACACCCCTCCCTATCTCTGTAACCTCCTCCAGCCCCTACACCCCTCCCTATCTCTGTAACCCCTCCAGCCCCTACACCTCTCCCTATCTCTGTAACCCCCTCCAGCTCCTACACCCCTCCCCATTACTGTAACCCCCTCCAGCCCCGACACCCCTCCCTATCTCTGTAACCCCCTCCAGCCCCTACGCCCCTCCCTATCTCTGTAACCCCCTACAGCCCCTACACCCCTCCCTATCTCTGTAACCCCCTCCAGCCCCTATACCCCTCCCTATCTCTGTAACCCCCTCCAGCCCCTACACCCCTCCCTATCTTTGTAAGCCCCTATACCCCTCCCTATCTCTGTAACCCCCTCCAGCTGCCGTGTTTCCCACATTACAACAGTGACTACGCTCCAAAAGTACTTTGAGATGTCCAGTGGTCGTGAAATGCGCTATATACATGCAAGTCTTTCTTGGTGTCCAATTTTGTTTGATTGAGGTTTGTCAGGATTTACTCCCTTAATGACACTGAAGTCCCTCATCCCTGGTATCATGCTGGTCAATCTCCCCTTCAGCTTCTCTACTCCAAGGGGAACAACATGGAAACATCGAAAATAGGAGCAGGAGTTGGCCATTCGGCCCCTCGAGGCTGCACCATTCAATATGATCATGGCTGATCCTCTATCCCAACACCAGATTCCCGCTTTCTCCCCATACCCCTTGATGCCTTTTGTGTCTAGAAATCTGTCTATCTCCCTCTTAAATATATTCAGTGACTTGGCCCCCACAGCTTTCTGTGGTAGAGAATTCCACAGGTTCACCTCCCTCGGGAGTGAGAACATTTCTCCTCATCTCGCTTCTAAATTTCCTACCCCGTATCCTGAGACTGTGTGAGCCCTTGTTCTAGACTTCCCAGCCCCGGGGAAACATCCTCCCCGCATCCAGTCTGTCCAACCCCGTCAGAATTTTATACCTTTCAATGAGATCCCCTCTCATTCTTCTAAACTCCAGTGAATACAGGCCCAGTCGACCCAATCTCTCCTCATACGGCAGTCCTGCCATCCCAGGAATCAGTCTGGTGAACCTTCGCTGCACTCCCTCTATGGCCAGTATATCCTTTCATAGAAACATAGAAAATAGGTGCAGGAGTAGGCCATTCGGCCCTTCGAGCCTGCACCACCATTCAATAAGATCATGGCTGATCATTCCCTCAGTACCCCATTCCTGCTTTCTCTCCATACCCCTTGACCCCTTTAGCCGTAAGGGCCACATCTAACTCCCTTTTGAATATATCTAACGAACTGGCCCCAACAACTCTCTGTGGCAGAGAATTCCACAGGTTCACAATTCTCTGAGTGAAGAAGTTTCTCCTCA
>NC_092008.1:1125766-1128266 GCF_044704955.1 Pristiophorus japonicus | reverse complement strand
CTGTCCACTCTCCCCTCGCTCACTCTCTGTCCACTCTCCCCTCGCTCACTCTCTGTCCACTCTCCCCTCGCTCACTCTCTGTCCACTCTCCCCTCGCTCACTCTCTGTCCACTCTCCCCTCGCTCACTCTCTGTCCACTCTCCCCTCGCTCACTCTCTGTCCACTCTCCCCTCGCTCACTCTCCCCTCGCTCACTCTCTGTCCACTCTCCCCTCGCTCACTCTCTGTCCACTCTCCCCTCGCTCACTCTCCCCTCGCTCACTCTCCCCTCGCTCACTCTCTGTCCACTCTCCCTTCGCTCACTCTCCCTTCGCTCACTCTCCCCTCGCTCACTCTCTGACCACACTCCCCTCGCTCACTCTCTGACCACTCTCCCCTCGCTCACTCCCCTCGCTCACTCTCTGACTGCTCTCCCCTCGCTCACTCCCCTCGCTCACTCTCCCCTCGCTCACTCCCCTCGCTCACTCTCCCCTCGCTCACCCTCGCTCAGTCTCCCCTCGCTCACTCTCCCCTCGCTCACTCTCTGACCCCTCTCCCCTCGCTCACTCTCCCCTCGCTCACTCTGACCACTCTCCCCTCGCTCACTCTCTGTCCACTCTCCCCTCGCTCACTCTCCCCTCGCTCACTCTCTGACCACTCTCCCCTCGCTCACTCCCCTCGCTCACTCTCCCCTCGCTCACCCTCGCTCATTCTCCCCTCACTCACTCTCCCCTCGCTCACTCTCTGACCACTCTCCCCTCGCTCACTCCCCTCGCTCACTCCCTTTGCTCACTCTCCCCTCGCTCACTCTCCCCTCGCTCACTCCCCTCGCTCACTCTCCCCTCGCTCACTCTCTGACCACTCTCCCCTCGCTCACTCTCTGACCACTCTCCCCTCGCTCACTCCCTTCGCTCACTCTCCCCTTGCTCACTCTCTGTCCACTCTCCCTTCGCTCACTCTCTGACCACTCTCCCCTCGCTCACTCTCTGTCCACTCTCCCCTCGCTCACTCTCTGACCACTCTCCCCTCGCTCACTCCCCTCGCTCACTCTCTGACCACTCTCCCCTCGCTCACTCTCTGACCACTCTCCACTCGCTCACTCTCTGTCCACTCTCCCCTCGCTCACTCTCCCCTCGCTCACTCTCTGACCACTCTCCCCTCGCTCACTCCCCTCGCTCACTCCCTTTGCTCACTCTCCCCTCGCTCACTCTCCCCTCGCTCACTCCCCTCGCTCACTCCCCTCGCTCACTCTCTGACCACTCTCCCCTCGCTCTCTCTCCCCTCGCTCACTCTCTGACCACTCTCCCACCACTCTCCCCTCGCTCACTCTCCCCTCGCTCACTCTCTGTCCACTCTCCCCTCGCTCACTCTCTGTCCACTCTCCCCTCGCTCACTCTCTGTCCACTCTCCCCTCGCTCACTCTACCCTTGCTCACTCTCCCCTCGCTCACTTTCTGACCACTCTCCCACCACTCTCCCCTCGCTCACTCTCCCCTCGCTCACTCTCTGTCCACTCTCCCCTCGCTCACTCTCTGTCCACTCTCCCCTCGCTCACTCTCTGACCACTTGTGTGAGTGGGGGTGGGGGTGTGGGGGTGGGGGTGTGGGGGTGAGGGTGTGTGTGTGGGTGGTAGGGGTGGGGGTGTGTGTGTGGGGGGCGCGGTGTGTGTGTGGGGGGGGTGGGTGGGCGGTGCGGGGTGTGTGTGGGGTGAGTACAGCTCTAACCGCCCCCCTCTATGACAGAGAGCGTGTTGTGGGGCGCGGTGTGTGTGGGGGGGTTATGGGTGTGTGTGGGGGGTGCTGTGTGTGGGGGGGTGCGGTGTGTGTGTGTGTGTGGGGGGTGTGTGTGGGGGGTGTGTGGGGGGAGTGTGAGTGTGGGGGGAGTGTGAGTGTGGGGGGGTGTGTGTGTGTGTGTGGGCGGAGTGTGTGTGTGGGGGGAGTGTGTGTGTGGGGGGAGTGTGTGTGTGGGGGGGGTGGGGTGTGTGGGGGGTTATGTGTGTGTGTGGGTGGGGGGTGTGTGTGGGGGGTGTGCGGTGTGTGTGGGGTGGGGGGTGTGTGTGGGGGGTGGGGGGTGTGGGTGTGTGTGGGGGGTGTGTGTGGGGGTGGGGTGTGTGTGTGAGGTGTGGGGGGGGGTTATGGGTGTGTGTGGGTGGGGGGGGGGTGTGTGGGGGTTATGGGTGTGTGTGGGGGGGTGTGTGTGGGGGGTGGGGTGTGTGCGGGGGGTGTGGGGGGGTTATGGGTGTGTGTGGGGGGTGTGGGGGGTGTGAGTGGGGTGTGTGCGGGGGTGTGGGTGTGTGTGGGGGGTGTGCGGTGTGTGTGGGGGTTGGGGGGTGTGGGTGTGTGTGGGGGTGGGGGGTGTGGGGGGGTTATGGGTGTGTGTGGGGGGTGGGGTGTGTGCGGGGGGTGTGGGGGGGTTATGGGTGTGTGTGGGGGGTGTGCGGTGTGTGTGGGGGGGCTATGGGTGTGTGTGGGGGGTGGGAGGTGTGCGGTGTGTGTGGGGGGTGGGGGGTGTGGGGGGGTTATG
>NC_092008.1:1106101-1123601 GCF_044704955.1 Pristiophorus japonicus | reverse complement strand
ACCCCCACCGCCCCTCCCAGCCTCGCCGCCGCGAGCTGTCGTTCTTGACCAGCCCGGTTAGCGTCAACTTGGCCCCGCCGCTTTCCCCCGCCGTCACTCGAGCACCTCTCTCCCGCATTTTCCAAACCCGCCCTCGTCGCACTGCCCGCCCGCTGAAGTCGTCATGCCGAGGCGAGGGAGCGCGTGCGGGAGGGGGCGCGATACGGCCGCCGCTAAGCCTCCTGGGATACCGCCCTGACCACAGGCGCTTGACGCTCGCCTGAGGCGCTGAAGCAGCCCCACCCAGCCCGCCGCCCCCCTCTCCCCCCGCCCCCCCCCCCCCCACCGACTCTCTCCCCCCGCCCCGCGTCCCCTCCCCCTCTCGCACCCTCTCCCCGCTGCACCCCACCCCCCGAAAGATGACTTTTTAAAATTTCCGTGACAATCCTGCCTTTGTTGTACTGTTATAGAGTTAATATAATTTTGACTTTTGTTTTGTTTTTATATATATTATATATATATGTATAATTTATTATTGCAAATCTGTCTCCGGCAAAACACGGGAGTTTTTCAAGCTGTCTGCCCTTATGTGTTATTTTTTACAAAATATATACGCATTGATTGTCAACAAAATGTCCGACCCACCATTCCCCCAGTGGTTCGGTGGAATTTCTGTGAGTGTACAACACTGGGGTACAGTACTGGTGGGTACAGGTCTGTCACTGTATAACACTGGGGTACAGTACTGGTGGGTACAGGTCTGTCACTGTATAACACTGGGGTACAGTACTGGTGGGTACAGGTCTGTCACTGTTTAACACTGGGGTACAGTACTGGTGGGTACAGGTCTGTCACTGTATAACACTGGGGTACAGTGCTGGTGGGTACAGGTCTGTCACTGTATAACACTGGGGTACAGTACTGGTGGGTACAGGTCTGTCACTGTATAACTCTGGGGTATAGTACTGGTGGGTACAGGTCTGTCACTGTATAACACTGGGGTACAGTACTGGTGGGTACAGGTCTGTCACTGTATAACACTGGGGTACAGTACTGGTGGGTACAGGTCTGTCACTGTATAACACTGGGGTACAGTACTGGTGGGTACAGGTCTGTCACTGTTTAACACTGGGGTACAGTACTGGTGGGTACAGGTCTGTCACTGTATAACACTGGGGTACAGTGCTGGTGGGTACAGGTCTGTCACTGTATAACACTGGGGTACAGTACTGGTGGGTACAGGTCTGTCACTGTATAACACTGGGGTACAGTACTGGTGGGTACAGGTCTGTCACTGTATAACTCTGGGGTATAGTACTGGTGGGTACAGGTCTGTCACTGTATAACACTGGGGTACAGTACTGGTGGGTACAGGTCTGTCACTGTATGACACTGGGGTACAGTACTGGTGGGTACAGGTCTGTCACTGTATAACACTGGGGTACAGTACTGGTGGGTACAGGTCTGTCACTGTATAACACTGGGGTACAGTACTGGTGGGTACAGGTCTGTCACTGTATAACACTGGGGTACAGTACTGGTGGGTACAGGTCTGTCACTGTATAACACTGGGGTACAGTACTGATGGGTACAGGTCTGTCACTGTATAACACTGAGGGACAGTACTGGTGGGTACAGGTCTGTCACTGTATAACACTGGGGTATAGTACTGGTGGGTACAGGTCTGTCACTGTATAACACTGGGGTACAGTACTGGTGGGTAAAGGTCTGTCACTGTATAACACTGGGGTACAGTACTGGTGGGTACAGGTCTGTCACTGTATAACACTGGGGTACAGTACTGGTGGGTACAGGTCTGTCACTGTATAACACTGGGGTACAGTACTGGTGGGTACAGGTCTGTCACTGTATAACACTGGGGTACAGTACTGGTGGGTACAGGTCTGTCACTGTATAACACTGGGGTACAGTAGTGGTGGGTACAGGTCTGTCACTATAACACTGGGGTACAGTACTAGTGGGTACAGGTCTGTCACTGTATAACACTGGGGTACAGTACTGGTGGGTACAGGTCTGTCACTGTATAACACTGGGGTACAGTACTGGAGGGTACAGGTCTGTCACTGTATAACACTGGGGTACTGTACCCGCGACCTGAAATTCAGAAGAAATTACAATTTGCAAAGCTCCCTCACCAAAGAGCAATTGATCTCCAGATGACCTCACCCTGCGTTTACTTAACAGCAATTGAAATCTGTGGCCTTAAATCAACGTAGTAGCTGAAGAATACCTTGGCAGTACATGATCTAGCACTCCTGTGGTAGTTATGGGCTACGAGGGCCCCTGTGTCGACAACCTGCAGACGTCCCGCTTGGTTGCAGGCACACCATAACTCGAGAGAGAGAAAAGGGACTCGTCAGCCTGGAATTTACGGCAGTTGCAATTGCGCTCCGACTGACCCCAGCTACCCTGATTGCTTAGAATTGTCGTCTCGCGGCTGTAAAGGGACAGGTCAGATCGGCGGCAGCACCGAGCATCAGACCCGGGCACCGCCTGTCGGTGACACCGCGCATAGCCCCGTACCAACGGGAAAGGCCGCCCGGAATAATAAGTCGAGAGCAAGCATTGGCGATGAGCCAACATTGAACCCAGCAGATTTAACACACCAGGGCCATCTGAAAAAGGAAGACCAACTCCGCACGTCCCAGGGCGTCTCACAGCCAATGAAGTACTATCGGAGTGTGGTCGCTGTTGTAATGTGGGAAACACGGCAGTCAATTTGCGCACAGCAAGCTCCCACATTATGTGATGATGACCCGGATCGTCTGTTTTAGTGATGTTGGTCGAGGGATAAATATTGGCCCCAGGACCCCGGGGAGAACTCCCCCTGCTCTTCTTCCAATAGTGGCCCCGGGATCTTTTACATCCACCCGAGAGGGCAGACGGGGCCTCGGTTTAACGTCTCATCCGAAATACTGCCCCTCCGACAGTGCGGGGCTCCCTCAGTACTGCCCCTCCGACAGTGCGGCGCTCCCTCAGTACTGCCCCTCCGACAGTGCGGCGCTCCCTCAGTACTGCCCCTCTGACAGTGCGGGGCTCCCTCAGTACTGCCCCCCCGACAGTGCGGCGCTCCCTCAGTTCTGCCCCTCTGACAGTGCGGGGCTCCCTCAGTACCGCCCCTCCGACAGTGCGGCACTCCCTCAGTACTGCCCCTCCGACAGTGCGGTGCTCCCTCAGTACCGCCCCTCCGACAGTGCGGCGCTCCCTCAGTACCGCCCCTCCGACAGTGCGGGGCTCCCTCAGTACTGCCCCTCCGACAGTGCGGCGCTCCCTCAGTACCGCCCCTCCGACAGTGCGGCGCTCCCTCAGTACTGCCCCTCCGACAGTGCGGCGCTCCCTCAGTACTGCCCCTCCGACAGTGCGGCGCTCCCTCAGTACTGCCCCTCTGACAGTGCGGGGCTCCCTCAGTACTGCCCCCCCGACAGTGCGGCGCTCCCTCAGTTCTGCCCCTCTGACAGTGCGGGGCTCCCTCAGTACCGCCCCTCCGACAGTGCGGGGCTCCCTCAGTACTGCCCCTCCGACAGTGCGGCGCTCCCTCAGTACCGCCCCTCCGACAGTGCGGCGCTCCCTCAGTACTGCCCCTCCGACAGTGCGGCACTCCCTCAGCACTGCGCTGGAGTGCCAGCCTCGAGTCGCTGGAGTGGGACTCGAACCCACAACCTTCTGACTCAGAGGCGAGAGAGTGCTGCCGACCAAGCCACGGCTGACATTAACTCCCCTCCGTGACCAGAGTTCCCATTTCTGCCGCTTAAACCTTTACCCGCCTTTCTTGGCCCCTTCTCCTCCCGCCTCCCCACCAAACAAAGGGACTGACGGTCCTTCCAGTGACAGAACCGTACAGCACAAGAACGGAGATCATTTGGCCCATGCTGGCTGCAACTAGTCCCAGTTCTGTCCCCAGTTACCCCTGGGGCTGATATTTCCCCATCAACCAACACCTGAAAAAGCAGGCGATCCCGTCCACCGTTGCCTGGCCTGCTTGCGGGACCACCATTCAATATGATCATGGCTGATCATTCCCTCAGTACCCCATTCCTGCTTTCTCTCCATACCCCTTGATCCCTTTAGCCGGAAGGGCCACATCTAACTCCCTTTTGAATATATCTAACGAACTGGCCCCAACAACTCTCTGCGGTAGAGAATTCCACAGGTTCACAATTCTCTGGGTGAAGAAGTTTCTCCTCATCTCGGTCCTAAATGGCTTACCCCTTATCCTTAGACTGTGACCCCTGGTTCTGGACTTCCCCAACATCGGGAACATTCTTCCTGCATCTAACCTGTCCAGTCCCGTCAGAATTTTATATGGTTCTATGAGATCCCCTCTCATTCTTTTAAACGCCAGTGAATATAAGCCTAGTCAATCTAGTCTCTCCTCATATGTCAGTCCTGCCATCCCGGGAATCAGTCTGGTGAACCTTCGCTGCACTCCCTCAATAGCAAGAATGTCCTTCCTCAGATTAGGAGACCAAAACTGAACACAATATTCCAGGTGTGGCCTCACCAAGGCCCTGTACAACTGCAGTAAGACCTCCCTGCTCCTATACGCAAATCCTCTCACTATGAAGGCCAGCATACCATTTGCCTTCTTCACCGCCTGCTGTACCTGCATGCCAACTTTCAATGACTGATGTACCATGACACCCAGGTCTCGTTGCACCTCCCCTTTTCCTAATCTGTCACCATTCAGATAATAATCTGCCTTCCTGTTTTTGCGACCAAGGTGGATAACCTCACATTTATCCACATTATACTGCATCTGCCATGCATTTGCCCACTCACCTAACCTGTCCAAGTCACCCTGCAGCCTCTTGGCATCCTCCTCGCAGCTCGCACTGCCACCCAGCTTAGTGTCATCTGCAAACTTGGAGATATTACACTCAATTTCTTCGTCTAGATCATTGATGTATATTGTAAATAGCTGGGGTCCCAGCACTGAGCCCTGCGGCACTCCACTTGTCACTGCCCGCCATTCTGAAAAGGACCCGTTTATCCCGACTCTCTGCTTCCTGTCTGCCAACCAGTTCTCTATCCACGTCAGTACATTGCCCCCAATACCATGCGCTTTGATTTTACACACCAATCTCTTGTGTGGGACCTTGTCAAAAGCCTTTTGAAAGTCCAAATACACCACATCCACTGGTTCTCCCCTTGTCCACTCTGCTAGTTACATCCTCAAAAAATTCCAGAAGATTTGTCAAGCCTGATTTCCCCTTTCATAAATCCACGCTGACTTGGGATTGATCGCGTGGCTCTTTCAGAGAGCAGGCAGGGGCTCGATGGTGCCGAAGGCCTCCTGCGGAGGGGTGGGGCGGCAAGTTGGGAAAGGCTTGGGTGGAGCAGAGGCGAGCCGGGCCGGGCGGCGAGTGTCAGTTGCTGTAAAAGTCGATGTGCCCCCTTCCCTCTCCCTCCCCTGCCCCCTCCAGCGCCTGGCACAGGGCAGCACAGCAGTCCCCATCAAATATTGATGAGGCTGGGACTGCTTTTATTCCAGAAAATAGGTCAGAGCTGCGTTCTTCTGAAGTGAGATGAAAGGAGGGCGGTGGGAGGCGGGGGCTGTGTGGGAGAGGCTGCGAAGTGATTCCGTTTGAAGACGGAGTGCAGTGTTGCCCCGTTCTGACTGCCCGGTTATTTTTACGGGTCGGGGCGCGGCTAATATCTCACGGGATCGCTGCCATGATGCCGCAGGGTGTAACGTGGCCGTGTTTTCGAGGGGCAGCGCGAGAATCCGTTTTGCTTTTTAAGATATCATTTTGCCCCCCCCCGCTCCCTGGACGGAGCTGCCTCAGGCTGGGGTGGGGACAGGGCCATGGGGGAGGCTCAGGGACTGTGTCTCCGCGGGGCACTGGGCTCCAAAGGGGGAGGCGTCGCTACCCAGCCCGATGGCGGTCTGGTGCGCAGACACACACAGGTGCCCCCCCCCCCCACACACACACACGTGGCCCACACACACACACACACACTCGTGGCCCACACACACACACACACACACATGGCCCACACACACACACACACACATGGCCCACACACACACACACACACATGGCCCACACACACACAGGTGGCCCACACACACACAGGTGGCCCACACACACACACACACATGGCCCACACACACACACACACGTGGCCCACACACACACATACACACTCATGGCCCACACACACACACACACACATGGCCCACACACACACACACACACATGGCCCACACACACACAGGTGGCCCACACACACACAGGTGGCCCACACACACACACACACGTGGCCCACACACACACACATGGCCCACACACACACACACACACGTGGCCCACACACACGTGGCCCACACACACACAGGTGGCCCACACACACAGGTGGCCCACACACACACACCACACACGTGGCCCACACACACACACGTGGCCCACACACACACACGTGCCCCCCCACACACACATGTGCCCCCCACACACACGTGCCACACACACACACACGTGCCCCATACATACACACACACATGTGCCCCACACACACACTGCCACACACACACCTGTGCTCCCCACACACACATGCCACAAATACACATACCCATGTGCACACACACACACACATGTGCCACACACATGCATGTGCCCCACAGACACACGTCCCACACACACACACGCATGTGCCCCCCCACACACACGCATGTGCCTCACACACACACCCTTGTACCCCACACACACACACACGTTCCCCCCACACACACACACACATATATACAAGCACACACACACATGTATACAAGACCGCACCTACGCACACACACGCATGTGCACACACACACGTGTATACACGACCACACCCACATACACACACGTGCAGACACGCACACACATTGAAGCCGTGCAGCACTGAGGGCCAGGAGCCCTGTCTGTCTGCCCCCTCTGCCCACCCCGAGCCTAACCCACACCGACCGAGGTCAGCCGACGCGGCACAGACGGGGCCTGGTACCCGGGACCCTCCGGGCAACGTTAACGTTCACCTCGCTCCCTGTGAAAACCGTTAGAGGGGGGCGACGAGGCGGGGAGGGGGTGGGGGGGGGGCAAAACACTGGCGCCATGGCTCCGCGGTCTAACCGGCCAAGCCCCACGCGACTGTCTCCGTGTTATCGGGTCGCTCGCGCTCCTGGGCGCGAAATCCGGGGATTTACCAGCACTCGCTCCGAAATTGAGCTCAGGATGTGCCTGAGGAAGCCCCCTCTCTAACACTGACCTCGGGATGTGCCTGAGGAATGGCCCTCGGAGGGGAGGGTGGGACTGCCTCCGGCGGCAGGATTCGGTGGCCTTAAAGGGCCCCAGCAACATCACGGCCTCGGGGGGGGAACGCGAGCTGCCGACATTTGGAACATTTTTGTCCCCGTCCCCCCCGAAACGTTAATATGCATTTAAAAAAAAATAGCACACAAGGCGCGGCGGAACACAGAGTCTCTCCCGTGGAAAGCCGTGTGTAAATATTCTGCCGGTTTATGTCCCCGAGGACGTGTTTGAAGGGGTGCCCGTGGATGTGCTGGGTGGCGGTGTGAGCTGTGAGGGGGATGCTAAGAGGCTGCAGGGTGACTTGGACAGGTTAGGTGAGTGGGCAAATGCATGGCAGATGCAGTATAATGTGGATAAATGTGAAAATATCCACTTTGGTGGCAAAAACACAAAGGCAGAATATTATCTGAATGCCGACAGATTAGGAAAAGGGGAGGTGCAACGAGACCTGGGTGTCATGGTACATCAGTCATTGAAAGTTGGCCATGCAGGTACAGCAGGCGGTGAAGAAGGCAAATGGTATGTTGGCCTTCATAGCGAGAGGATTTGAGTATAGGAGCAGGGAGGTCTTACTGCAGTTGTACAGGGCCTTGGTGAGGCCACACCTGGAATATTGTGTTCAGTTTTGGTCTCCTAATCTGAGGAAGGACATTCTTGCTATTGAGGGAGTGCAGCGAAGGTTCACCAGACTGATTCCCGGGATGGCAGGACTGACATATGAGGAGAGACTGGATCGACTAGGCTTATATTCACTGGAGTTTAGAAGGATGAGAGGGGATCTCATAGAAACATATAAAATTCTGACGGGACTGGACAGGTTAGATGCAGGAAGAATGTTCCCGATGTTGGGGAAGTCTAGAACCAGGGGTCACAGTCGAAGGATAAGGGGTAAGCCATTTAGGACCGAGATGAGGAGAAACTTCTTCACCCAGAGAATTGTGAACCTGTGGAATTCCCTGCCGCAGAGAGTTGTTGAGGCCAGTTCGTTAGATATATTCAAAAGGGAGTTAGATGTGGCCCTTACGGCTAAAGGGTTCAAGGGGTATGGAGAGAAAGCAGGAATGGGGTACTGAGGGAATGATCAGCCAGGATCTTATTGAATGGTGGTGCAGGCTCGAAGGGCCGAATGGCCTACTCCTGCACCTATTTTCTAAGTAAATACTCGAGCAAGCGATCGCGTGAGCTTCTGTCTCCCTCTCCGGCGTGTTTGACTTCCGTAAATAAAGCTTGTGTGGAGCCACCGCTGTCGTCAGCGTGTTGCGTGGGGCCCCAACTGCGCACGTTACCGTCCCTTGCCCCCTCCGCGTGGGAATGTTGAGGGGCGCGGGCGGGCGGGACGGGTTCCATTCCGATACGCTGGCAGAAGCACAGCTCCAGTGCCGCGATATGTTCTGCGTCGCTGCCGTGGGGTGGGGTGGTCTGCTGTTGGCCCTTGGCACGAACAACTAGAGAAGTCCTGCTACAACCATACAGGGTATTGGTGAGACCACACCTGGAGCACTGCGTGCAGCTTTGGTCTCCATATCTAAGGAAGGACCATCATCATCATACTCCCTCGAAGCGAGGATGACTTGCTTCCACGCCGAAAAGGGATGAGTTCACAGGTGTTTCAATGAAGGAGCCAATATTCCCGATCCCGAACTACATCCTGAAGGGTGGAAGGTGCCTGTGGGTGGATTGTTTTAACGTGGGGTGACCGTTGCACACCAGCCACCACACGGGGCTCGACAGAGCGAGGTCTGGGTCCAGGGGCAAGGGTTAACCAGGACGACTGGAGACCAGCTCTGCTGCACGGGCCCAGTGCGCCCACATATCACACAGTGTGGGCTGGGCCCGTGCTGCCCCCGGGCCCTCGGCCTCTCCTGGGCCCCGAACTCTCGCCTCTCCCGGGCCCCGATCACGTCCCTCTACGATCTCTCGCCGCTCCTTCGTCCCGACCTCACCGCTCCTGCTGTACCTGCTCACGCTCCAATCGGCCATCGCCTAAGCAAGGATATACTTGCATTGGAGGCAGTTCAGAGAAGGTTCACTCGGTCGATTCCGGGGATGAGGGGGTTGCCTTATGAGGAAAGGTTGAGCAGGTTGGGCCTGTACCCATTGGAGTTTAGAAGATTGAGAGGTGATCTTATCGAAACGTATCAGATTCTGAGGGGGCTGGACAGGGTAGATGCCGAGAGGATGTTTCCCCCTCGTGGGGGAATCTAGAACTAGGGGGCACATAGTCTCAGAATAAGGGGCCGCCCATTTAGGACGGAGATGAGGAGGAATTTCTTCTGGTGAATCTGTGGAATTCTCTGCCCCAGAGAGCTGTGGGGGGCTGGGTCATTGAATATATTTAAGGTGGAGAGAGACAGATTTTTGAGCGATAAGGGAGTGAAGGGGCCGGGCAGGGAAGTGGAGCTGAGCCCAAGATCAGATCAGCCGCGATCTTATTAAATGGCGGAGCGGGCTCGAGGGGCCGAATGGCCGACTCCTGCTCCTGTTTCTGATGTTCTAAATCGCCTCAATACCCCTAAGTTATGGAGTGGGGTTGGGAGGGAGGGAAATCAGCCAAAGTTCCTGCCCCTGGTTTATAATTCTCATCCTTGTCTTCAAATCCTTCCATGGTCCTTGTTATGTATTGAATAAAGAGTCTGACCAGATTCTGTGAGCTCAAAGTAAATGTGACCGGAGTCATTTATTGCAGGTCTCCAGAGTGCCTCTCCAGCCTGTGAGGCCTCCTTCAGTACATGCGCTCCCAAGGGATGGTGAGTTCCCTTGGGACTCCAGGGGATGAGCCCTCTGGTGGTTAAACAAGGTATTTACAGGTTTCCATGTCGAACAGTCCTCACCACCCCTCCCGATCTCCTGCAGCCTCGACAACCCTCCAAGGCCACACCTGGAGTATTGTGTTCAGTTTTGGTCTCCTAATCTGAGGAAGGATGTTCTTGCTATTGAGGGAGTGCAGCGAAGGTTCACCAGACTGATTCCCGGGATGGCAGGACTGACATATGAAGAAAGACTGGATCGACTAGGCTTATATTCACTGGAGTTCAGAAGAATGAGAGGGGATCTCATAGAAACATATAAAATTCTGACGGGACTGGACAGGTTAGATGCAGGAAGAATGTTCCCAATGTTGGGGAAGTCCAGAACCAGGGCTCACAGTCTAAGGATAAGGGGTAAGCCATTTAGGACCGAGATGAGGAGAAACTTCTTCACCCAGAGAATTGTGAACCTGTGGAATTCTCTACCGCAGAGAGTTGTTGAGGCCAGTTCGTTAGATATATTCAAAAGGGAGTTAGATGTGGCCCTTACGGCTAAAGGGATCAAGGGGTATGGAGAGAAAGCAGGAATGGGGTACTGAGGGAATGATCAGCCATGATCATATTGAATGGTGGTGCAGGCTCGAAGGGCCGAATGGCCTGCTCCTGCACCTATTTTCTATGTTTCTGTGAGAACTCTGCGCTCCACCAATTCTGGCCTCTTGGGCAGCCCCCGATTTCCATCGTGCCTTTGTTATCTCCAGACACGACTATTCCAACACACTCCTGCCCAGCCTCTCACCTTCACCCTCCATCAACTTCAGCTTATCCGAAACTCAGCCCCCCGTGTCCTGACTCACACCCAGTCCCACTCACCCATCACCCGCTGTGCTCACTGCCACGTGTCCTAACTCACACCCAGTCCCACTCACCCATCACCCCCTGTGCTCACTGACCCCGTGTCCTAACTCGCACCCAGTCCCACTCACCCATCACCCCCTGTGCTCACTGACCCCGTGTCCTAACTCACACACAGTCCCACTCACCCATCACCCCCTGTGCTCACTGACCCCATGTCCTAACTCACACCCAGTCCCACTCACCCATCACCCCCTGTGCTCACTGACCCCGTGTCCTAACTCACACCCAGTCCCACTCACCCATCACCCCCTGTGCTCACTGACCCCGTGTCCTAACTCACACCCAGTCCCACTCACCCATCACCCCCTGTGCCCCGTGTCCTAACTCGCACCCAGTCCCGCTCACCCATCACCCGCTGTGCTCACTGACCCCGTGTCCTAACTCACACCCAGTCCCACTCACCCATCACCCCCTGTGCTCACTGACCCCGTGTCCTAACTCACACCCAGTCCCACTCACCCATCACCCCCTGTGCTCACTGACCCCGTGTCCTAACTCACACCCAGTCCCACTCACCCATCACCCCCTGTGCTCACTGACCCCGTGTCCTAACTCACACCCAGTCCCACTCACCCATCACCCCCTGTGCTCACTGACCCCGTGTCCTAACTCACACCCAGTCCCACTCACCCATCACCCCCTGTGCTCACTGACCCCGTGTCCTAACTCGCACCCAGTCCCACTCACCCATCACCCCCTGTGCTCACTGACCCCGTGTCCTAACTCGCACCCAGTCCCACTCACCCATCACCCCCTGTGCCCCGAGTCCTAACTCACACCCAGTCCCACTCACCCATCACCCGCTGTGCTCACTGATCCCGTGTCCTAACTCACACCCAGTCCCACTCACCCATCACCCCCTGTGCTCACTGACCCCGTGTCTTAACTCACACCCAGTCCCGCTCACCCATCACCCCCTGTGCTCACTGACCCCGTGTCCTAACTCACACCCAGTCCCACTCACCCATCACCCCCTGTGCTCACTGACCCCGTGTCCTAACTCACACCCAGTCCCGCTCACCCATCACCCCCTGTGCTCACTGACCCCGTGTCCTAACTCACACCCAGTCCCACTCACCCATCACCCCCTGTGCTCACTGACCCCGTGTCCTAACTCGCACCCAGTCCCGCTCACCCATCACCCCCTGTGCTCACTGACCCCGTGTCCTAACTCGCACCCAGTCCCGCTCACCACTCACCCCCTGTGCTCACTGACCCCGTGTCCTAACTCGCACCCAGTCCCGCTCACCCATCACCCCCTGTGCTCACTGACCCCGTGTCCTAACTCACACCCAGTCCCGCTCACCCATCACCCCCTGTGCTCACTGACCCCGTGTCCTAACTCACAACCAGTCCCGCTCACCCATCACCCCCTGTGCTCACTAACCCCGTGTCCTAACTCACACCCAGTCCCACTCACCTATCACCCCCTGTGCTCACTGACCCCGTGTCCTAACTCGCACCGAGTCCCGCTCACCCATCACCCCCTGTGCTCACTGACCCCGTGTCCTAACTCGCACCCAGTCCTGCTCACCCATCACCCCCTGTGCTCACTGACCCCGTGTCCTAACTCACACCCAGTCCCACTCACCCATCACCCCCTGTGCTCACTGACCCCGTGTCCTAACTCACACCCAGTCCCGCTCACCCATCACCCCCTGTGCTCGCTGCCCCGTGTCCTAACTCGCACCCAGTCCCACTCACCCATCACCCCCTGTGCTCACTGACCCGTGTCCTAACTCGCACCCAGTCCCGCTCACCCATCACCCCCTGTGCTCACTGACCCCGTGTCCTAACTCACACCCAGTCCCACTCACCCATCACCCACTGTGCTCACTGACCTACATTGCCTCCCAGTCCGGCGACGCTGTGATTATAAAATTCTCCAAATCCCGACACCCCTCCCTATCTCTGTAAACCCCCTCCAGCCCCTACACCTCTCCCTATCTCTGTAAACCCCCTCCAGCCCCTACACCCCTCCCTATCTCTGTAAACCCCCTCCAGCCCCTACACCCCTCCCTATCTCTGTAAACCCCCTCCAGCCCCTACACCCCTCCCTATCTCTGTAACCTCCTCCAGCCCCTACACCCCTCCCTATCTCTGTAACCTCCTCCAGCCCCTACACCCCTCCCTATCTCTGTAACCCCCTCCAGCCCCTCCCTATCTCTGTAACCCCATCCAGCCCCTACACCCCTCCCTATCTCTGTAATCTCCTCCAGCTCCTACACCCCTCCCTATCTCTGTAACCCCCTCCAGTCCCTACACCCCTCCCTATCTCTGTAACCTCCTCCAGCCCCTACACCCCTCCCTATCTCTGTAACCTCCTCCAGCCCCTACACCCCTCCCTATCTCTGTAACCCCCTACATCCCTCCCTATCTCTGTAACCCCCTCCAGCCCCTCCCTATCTCTGTAACCTCCTCCAGCCCCGACACCCCTCCCTATCTCTGTAATCTCCTCCAGCCCCGACACTCCTCCCTATCTCTGTAACCTCCTCCTGTCCCTACACCCCTCCCTATCTCTGTAACCCCCTCCAGTCCCTACACCCCTCCCTATCTCTGTAACCTCCTCCAGCCCCTACACCCCTCCCTATCTCTGTAACCTCCTCCAGCCCCTACACCCCTCCCTATCTCTGTAACCCCCTACACCCCTCCCTATCTCTGTAACCCCCTCCAGCCCCTACACCCCTCCCTATCTCTGTAACCTCCTCCAGCCCCTACACCCCTCCCTATCTCTGTAACCTCCTCCAACCCTCCAAGTTGTCTGTGCTCCTCTAATTCTGGCCTCTTGAGCATGCCTGATTATAATCGCTCCACCATCGGTGGCTGTGCCTTCTGTTGCCTGGGCCCCAAGCTCTGGAACTCCCTCCCTAAACCTCTCCGCCTCTCTCTCCTCCTTTAATTCGCTCCTCAGAACTTCCCTCTGTGACCCAGCTTTTGGTTGCCTGTCCCCAATATCTCCTTAAGTGGCTCGGGGTCTGATTTATGTCTGGTACACGTTCCTGCAAATAGCCTTGGGATGTCAAAGGCATATGAATGCAAGAGGCACTGACTATTTAGAGCAGGCAGCTCAAAGCACTGGAGAAATACCACCAACGATGTCGCCGCAAGATCCTGCAAATCCCCCGGGAGGTCAGACGCACCAACGTTAGCGTCCTCGACCAGGCCCAACATCCCCAGCATCGAAGCACTGACCACACTCGACCAGCTCCGCTGGGCAGGGCCACATTGTCCGCATGTCCCCCCAGACACGAGACTCCCCAAAGCCAAGCGCTCTACTCGGAACTCCTTCACGGGCAAACGAGCCAAAGGTGGGCAGAGGAAACGTTACAGGGACCACCCTCAAAGCCTCCCTGATAAAGTGCAACATCCCCCACCGACACCTGGGGAATCCCTGGGCCCAAAGACCAGCTCAAAGTGGAGGAGGAGTGACCGGGAAGGCGCCGAACACCTCGAGACTCTTCGCCGGGAGCAGGCGGAAGCCAAGCGCAGACAGCGGAAGGAGAGCACGGTAACCCAGGCCCCCCCCACCCGGCCCTCCGACCAGCTTCAGCCCCAGACACCGCCTGTGACAGAGACTATCGGTCCCGCATTGAGCTCATCAGTCAGCTGAGAACTGGTGTTAGTGTGGGAGCAGGTCACCCTCGACACCGAGGGAAGGCCTAAGAAGTTATACAGGGTATTGGTGAGGCCACACCTGGAGTACTGCGTGCAGTTTTGGTTTCCGTATTTACCAAAGGATACACTTGCATTGGAGGCAGTTCAGAGAAGGTTCACTCGGTTGATTCCGGGGATGAGGGGGTTGACTTATGAGGAAAGGTTGAGGAGGTTGGGCCTCTATTCATTGGAATTCAGAAGGATGAGAGGTGATCTTATCGAAACGTGTAAAATTCTGAGTGGACTGGACAGGTTAGATGCAGGAAGAATGTTCCCGATGTTGGGGAAGTCCAGAACCAGGGGTCACAGTCTAAGGATAAGGGGGAAGCCATTTAGGACCGAGATGAGGAGAAACTTCTTCACCCAGAGAATTGTGAACCTGTGGATTTCTCTACCACAGAGAGTTGTTGGGGCCAGTTCGTTAGAAATATTCAAAAGGGAGTTAGATGTGGCCCTTACGGCTAAAGGGATCAAGGGGTATGGAGAGAAAGCAGGAATGGGGTACTGAGGGAATGATCAGCCATGATCTTATTGAATGGTGGTGCAGGCTCGAAGGGCCGAATGGCCTACTCCTGCACCTATTTTCTATGAAACGTATAAGATTATGAGGGGGCTCGACAAGGTGGATGCAGAGAGGATGTTCCCACTGATGGGGGAGACTAGAACTAGGGGGCATGGTCTTAGAATAAGGGGCCGCCCATTTAAAACTGAGATGAGGAGGAATTTCTTCTCTCTGAGGGTTGTAAATCTGTGGAATTCGCTGCCTCAGAGAGCTGTGGAAGCCGGGACACTGAATATATTTAAGACAGAGATAGACAGTTTCTTAACCGATAAGGGGGCGGGCAGGGAAGTGGAGCTGAGTCCATGATCGGATCAGCCACGGTCGTATTAAATGGCGGAGCAGGCTCGAGGGGCCGAATGGCTCCTGTTTCTTATGTTCTATGTTTTTATGTGAATGCAAATAGTTGTCTACCATCCAGTTCCCTCTCCTTGATCTTCGCGGGAAGGGGTGGGGTCTGGGCTGTGTGCTTCCTCCTGCAGTGGAGCAGCCCGCGAAGGCAGGAGGCGTCGGCAGCAGGGGAGGACGAGCGTGACAGACTGTGCGACAGAATGCATCGATAGTCCTGTCGCCCGCCCCGCAGAAGATGCACAGCGTCCTTAAAAGGCCGGAGGCCGCCACAATGATCGACACTGCATTAAAAGTCGAGAAGGCAGGGCAGTCTCAGAGAAGGCAGGGAAGTAGCCAATAAATCCTCCGGGGAGACGGATTTGTCAATATACAGTAATGGAACGTGGCAGTGTCCGTGACTTATATCCACCTGTGCCAGCAGTAATTGATAATCTATCGGCAGGCACACACAAATAACGCTCGGCAGGATCGAATTAAATCAGGAGATAATCCTTTTAAACTGGAATCCAGCCCCCTCCCAGGACTCCATCCATTTTCATTACATCGGTATCAGCCGTGGCTCAGTGGGTCGCTTGGAGGGGCAGTGCTGAGGGAGTGCCGCACTGTCGGAGGGGCAGTACTGAGGGAGTGCCGCACTGTCGGAGGGGCGGTGCTGAGGGAGTGCCGCACTGTCGGAGGGGCGGTACTGAGGGAGTGCCGCACTGTCGGAGGGGCGGTACTGAGGGAGTGCCGCACTGTCGGAGGGGCGGTACTGAGGGAGCGCCGCACTGTCGGAGGGGCAGTACTGAGGGAGTGCCGCACTGTCGGAGGGGCGGTACTGAGGGAGTGCAGTACTGTCGGAGGGGCAGTACTGAGGGAGCGCCGTACTGTCGGAGGGGCGGTAGTGAGGGAGTGCCGCACTGTCGGAGGGGCGGTGCTGAGGGAGTGCCGCACTGTCGGAGGGGCGGTACTGAGGGAGTGCCGCACTGTCGGAGGGGCGGTACTGAGGGAGTGCCGCACTGTCGGAGGGGCGGTACTGAGGGAGCGCCGCACTGTCGGAGGGGCAGTACTGAGGGAGTGCCGCACTGTCGGAGGGGCGGTACTGAGGGAGTGCAGTACTGTCGGAGGGGCGGTACTGAGGGAGTGCCGCACTGTCGGAGGGGCAGTACTGAGGGAGCGCCGCACTGTCGGAGGGGCAGTACTGAGGGAGTGCCACACTGTCGGAGGGGCGGTACTGAGGGAGTGCCGCACTGTCGGAGGGGCGGTACTGAGGGAGTGCCGCACTGTCGGAGGGGCGGTGCTGAGGGAGTGCCGCACTGTCGGAGGGGCGGTACTGAGGGAGCCCCGCACTGTCGGAGGGGCAGTACTGAGGGAGTGCCGCACTGTCGGAGGGGCGGTACTGAGGGAGCGCCGCACTGTCGGAGGGGCGGTACTGAGGGAGCCCCGCACTGTCGGAGGGGCGGTACTGAGGGAGCGCCGCACTGTCGGAGGGGCGGTACTGAGGGAACGCCGTACTGCGCTGTCGGAGGGGCGGTACTGAGGGAGCCCCGCACTGTCGGAGGGGCAGTACTGAGGGAGCCCCGCACTGTCGGAGGGGCGGTACTGAGGGAGCGCCGCACTGTCGGAGGGGCAGTACTGAGGGAGTGCCGCACTGTCGGAGGGGCGGTACTGAGGGAGTGCAGTACTGTCGGAGGGGCGGTACTGAGGGAGTGCCGCACTGTCGGAGGGGCAGTACTGAGGGAGCGCCGCACTGTCGGAGGGGCAGTACTGAGGGAGTGCCACACTGTCGGAGGGGCGGTACTGAGGGAGTGCCGCACTGTCGGAGGGGCGGTACTGAGGGAGTGCCGCACTGTCGGAGGGGCGGTGCTGAGGGAGTGCCGCACTGTCGGAGGGGCGGTACTGAGGGAGCCCCGCACTGTCGGAGGGGCAGTACTGAGGGAGTGCCGCACTGTCGGAGGGGCGGTACTGAGGGAGCGCCGCACTGTCGGAGGGGCGGTACTGAGGGAGCCCCG
>NC_092008.1:1041101-1088601 GCF_044704955.1 Pristiophorus japonicus | reverse complement strand
CGTGATCGGGGCCCGGGAGAGGCGAGGGTTCGGGGCCCAGGAGAGGCGAGGGCCCGGGGGGCAGCAGGGGCCCAGCCCACACACTGTGCGATATGTTGTGTGCACTGGGTCCGTGCAGCAGAGCTGGTCTCCAGTCGTCCTGGTTAACCCTTGCCCCTGGACCCAGACCTCGCTCTGTCAAGCCCCGTGTGGTGGCTGGTGTGCAACGGTCACCCCACGTTAAAACAATCCACCCACAGGCATCTTCCACCCTTCAGGATGTAGTTCGGGATCCGGAATATTAGCTCCTTCATTGAAACATCTGTGAACTCGTCCTTTTTTTGGCCTGGAAGCAAGTCATCCTCGCTTCGAGGGACTATGATGATGATGAGGTTAGAGGGACAGGTGAGTGGGGTGCTTGGGTTATATGAACTTAAGAAATAGGAGCAGGAGTCGGCCATTCGGCCCCTTGAGCCTGCTCCGCCATTTAATACGACCATGGCTGATCCGATCATGGACTCAGCTCCACTTCCCTGCCCGCCCCCTGATCGGTTAAGAAACTGTCTATTTCTGTCTTAAATATATTCAATGTCCCGGCTTCCACAGCTCTCTGAGGCAGCGAATTCCACAGATTTACAACCCTCAGAGAAGAAATTTCTCCTCATCTCAGTTTTAAATGGGTGGCCCCTTATTCTAAGACCATGCCCCCTAGTTCTAGTCTCCCCCATCAGTGGGAACATCCTCTCTGCATCCACCTTGTCGAGCCCCCCTCATAATCTGATACGTTTCGATAAGATCACCTCTCATTCTTCTGAACTCCAGTGAGTAGAGGCCCAACCTGCTCAACCTTTCCTCATAAGTCAACCCCCCTCATCCCCGGAATCAACCGAGTGAACCTTCTCTGAACTGCCTCCAAAGCAAGTATATCCTTTCGTAAATATGGAAACCAAAACTGGTTTGCCGCACGCTCCTTCCGCTGCCTGCGCTTGCTTTCTGCACGCTCTCGGCGACGAGACTCGAGGTGCTCAGCGCCCTCCCGGATGCTCTTCCTCCACTGAGGGCGGACTGGTCTTTGGGCCCAGGGACTCCCAGGTGTCGGTGGGGATGTTGCACTTTATCGGGGAGGCTTTGAGGGTGGTCCTTGTAACGTTTCCTCTGCCCACCTTTGGCTCGCGGGATTGGGCGTGAGGCCTCAGTTGTTGTAAACCTTCCCTCACAGATGTTTTGAATTGTCTCCCGTCCGTTATCAGGGTCGGAACTTCCCCCAACCCCACACACACTGGGACTTCCTCCCCTCCCCACCCTCCTGTCGACTACCCAGAGGCTCCCCTCCCGTCAGCGGGCGGGCCGGACTAACCTTGGCCGCGATGTCCACCTTAGAATCAGAGAAATTTACAGCGCGGGAGGAGGCCATTCGGCCCATCGTGTCCGCCTCGTGCCGGCCGACCAAGAGCCATCCCGGCCTAATCCCACTTTCCCGCTCTGGGTCCGTAGCCCTGTGGGTTACGGCACTTCGAGCGCACGTCCAAATGTGGTGAGGGTTTCTGCCTCTACCACCCTTTCAGGCCGTGAGTTCCCCCCCAGACCCCCACCACCCTCTGGGTGAAGACATTTCCCCTCGAACCCCCTCTAAACCTCCCCCCAATTACTTTCAATCTCTGCCCCCTGGTTGTTGACCCCTCTGCCCAGGGGAACAGGTCCGTCCTATCCACTCTATCCAGGCCCCTCATCATTTTATACACCTCAATCAGGTCTCCCCTCAGCCTCCTCTGTTCCAAAGTAAACAACCCCAGCCTCTCCAATCTTTCCCCATCGCTAAAATTCTCCAGTCCAGGCAACATCCTGGTAAATCTCCTCTGTACCCTCTCCAGTGCAACATCCTGGTAAATCTCCTCTGTACCCTCTCCAGTGCAACATCCTGGTAAATCTCCTCTGTACCCTCTCTAGTGCAACATCCTGGTAAATCTCCTCTGTACCCTCTCCAGTGCAACATCCTGGTAAATCTCCTCTGTACCCTCTCTAGTGCAACATCCTGGTAAATCTCCTCTGCACCCTCTCCAGTGCAACATCCTGGTAAATCTCCTCTGCACCCTCTCTAGTGCAACATCCTGGTAAATCTCCTCTGTATCCTCTCCAGTGCAACATCCTGGTAAATCTCCTCTGTACCCTCTCCAGTGCAACATCCTGGTAAATCTCCTCTGCACCCTCTCTAGTGCAACATCCTGGTAAATCTCCTCTGTATCCTCTCCAGTGCAACATCCTGGTAAATCTCCTCTGTACCCTCTCCAGTGCAACATCCTGGTAAATCTCCTCTGTATCCTCTCTAGTGCAACATCCTGGTAAATCTCCTCTGTACCCTCTCCAGTGCAACATCCTGGTAAATCTCCTCTGTACCCTCTCTAGTGCAACATCCTGGTAAATCTCCTCTGTACCCTCTCCAGTGCAACATCCTGGTAAATCTCCTCTGTACCCTCTCCAGTGCAACATCCTGGTAAATCTCCTCTGTACCCTCTCCAGTGCAACATCCTGGTAAATCTCCTCTGTACCCTCTCTAGCGCAACATCCTGGTAAATCTCCTCTGTACCCTCTCCAATGCAACATCCTGGTAAATCTCCTCTGTACCGTCTCCAGTGCAACATCCTGGTAAATCTCCTCTGTACCCTCTCTAGTGCAACATCCTGGTAAATCTCCTCTGTACCCTCTCCAGTGCAATATCCTGGTAAATCTCCTCTGTACCCTCTCCAGTGCAACATCCTGGTAAATCTCCTCTGTACCCTCTCTAGTGCAACATCCTGGTAAATCTCCTCTGTACCCTCTCCAGTGCAACACCCTGGTAAATCTCCTCTGTACCCTCTCCAGTGCAACACCCTGGTAAATCTCCTCTGTACCCTCTCCAATGCAACATCCTGGTAAATCTCCTCTGTACCCTCTCTAGTGCAACATCCTGGTAAATCTCCTCTGTACCCTCTCCAGTGCAACATCCTGGTAAATCTCCTCTGTACCCTCTCCAGTGCAACATCCTGGTAAATCTCCTCTGTACCCTCTCCAGTGCAACACCCTGGTAAATCTCCTCTGTACCCTCTCCAGTGCAACACCCTGGTAAATCTCCTCTGTACCCTCTCCAGTGCAACACCCTGGTAAATCTCCTCTGTACCCTCTCCAGTGCAATTTCATCCTTCCTGTAATGCGGTGACCAGAACTGCACGCAGTACTCCAGCTGTGGCTGAACTGGGTCCGGCCTCGAAGGGGGCCACTTGGACCAGGTTTTGGAGGGCCATTGATCTCCGATGGACACGTCCACAACACACCCCACCCGAGCAAGGCTTGGAGCCACTGGGGAGAGTGAAGTGGAGACTCTTCCACCCTGGGTTAGATCCCCCTCCAGAGACTCGAGCCCCGTAACCCAGGCCCGACCCTCCCCCAGTGCCACTACTGAGGGAGCGCCGCACTGTCGGAGGGGCAGTACTGAGGGAGCGCCGCACTGTCGGAGGGGCGGTACTGAGGGAGTGCCGCACTGTCGGAGGGGCAGTACTGAGGGAGCGCCGCACTGTCGGAGGGGCAGTACTGAGGGAGCGCCGCACTGTCGGAGGGGCAGTACTGAGGGAGCACCGCACTGTCGGAAGGGCAGTACTGAGGGAGCCCCGCACTGTCGGAGGGGCAGTACTGAGGGAGCGCCGCACTGTCGGAGGGGCTTTATTTCGGATGAGACGTTAAACGGAGGCCCCGTCTGCCCTCTCGGGTGGATGTAAAAGATCCCACGGCCACTATTGGAAGAAGAGCAGGGGGAGTTCTCCCCGGTGTCCTGGGGCCAATATTTATCCCTCAACCAACATCACTTTGGGGATGACACTAAGCTGGGTGGCGGTGTGAGCTGCGAGGAGGATGCTATGAGGCTGCAGAGTGACTTGGATAGGTTAGGTGAGTGGGCAAATGCATGGCAGATGAAGTATAATGTGGATAAATGTGAGGTTATCCACTTTGGTGGTAAAAACAGAGAGACAGACTATTATCTGAATGGTGACAGATTAGGAAAAGGGGAGGTGCAACGAGACCTGGGTGTCATGGTACATCAATCATTGAAGGTTGGCATGCAGGTACAGCAGGCGGTTAAGAAAGCAAATGGCATGTTGGCCTTCATAGCGAGGGGATTTGAGTACAGGGGCAGGGAGGTGTTACTACAGTTGTACAGGGCCTTGGTGAGGCCACACCTGGAGTATTGTGTTCAGTTTTGGTCTCCTAACTTGAGGAAGGACATTCTTGCTATTGAGGGAGTGCAGCGAAGGTTCACCAGACTGATTCCCGGGATGGCGGGACTGATCTATCAAGAAAGACTGGATCGACTGGGCTTATATTCACTGGAATTTCGAAGAATGAGAGGGGATCTCATAGAAACATATAAAATTCTGACGGGACTGGACAGGTTAGATGCAGGAAGAATGTTCCCGATGTTGGGGAAGTCCAGAACCAGGGGTCACAGTCTAAGGATAAGGGGTAAGCCATTTAGGACCGAGATGAGGAGAAACTTCTTCACCCAGAGAGTGGTGAACCTGTGGAATTCTCTACCACAGAAAGTTGTTGAGGCCAATTCACTAAATATATTCAAAAAGGAGTTCGATGTCGTCCTTACTACTCGGGGGATCAAGGGGTATGGCGAGAAAGCAGGAATGGGGTACTGAAGTTGCATGTTCAGCCATGAACTCATTGAATGGTGGTGCAGGCTCGAAGGGCCGAATGGCCTACTCCTGCACCTATTTTCTATGTTTCTATGTTTCTAAAACAGACGATCTGGGTCAGTATCACATCGCTGTGTGTGGGAGCTTGCTGTGCGCAAATTGGCGTTTCCCACATTACAACAGTGAGCGCACTTCAAAAAAAGTACTTCATTGGCTGTGAGGCGCTTTGGGACAGGAGCAGGAGAAATTATTTCTTTCCACTAATCCAAGGGTTAAGCAAATGTTGTCTCTAAAATCAAGTGTATGCTGGAAAATTGTATGAAGGTAATTGATCCCATATTGCCTGGACTGCTGAGTCTTGCATTCCTGAGCCCAACTTATTTGAAAATAATATTTTAGTTTGTCTGTTTCTGATTTAACAAGTGTACCTGCCAACGGAACCTAATATACCCACGGAACCACTTCTGTCGGGATAGTTTTCAATCGATCTCTCCCTTCGGTACTCACTGTTCCCACCTCAAAGCCGCTCCACCATCTACAACCCACAAGTCAGGAGTGTGATGGAACACTCCCCACTTTCCTGGATGAGTTGCAGCTCCAACAACACTCGAGAAGCTCGACACCATCCAGGACAAAGCAGCCCCGCTCGATGGGCCACGCTCCCCACCGCCTCCAACACTCACTCCCTCCACCACCTCCAACACTCACTCCCTCCACCACCTTCAACACTCACTCCCTCCACCACCTCCAACACTCACTCCCTCCACCACCTCCAACACTCACTCCCTCCACCACCTCCAACACTCACTCCCTCCACCACCTCCAACACTCACTCCCTCCACCACCTCCAACACTCACTCCCTCCACCACCGTCAACACTCACTCCCTCCACCACCTCCAACACTCACTCACTCCACCACCTCCAACACTCACTCCCTCCACCACCTCCAACACTCACTCCCTCCACCACCTCCAACACTCACTCCCTCCACCACCTCCAACACTCACTCCCTCCACCACCTCCAACACTCACTCCCTCCACCACCTCCAACACTCACTCCCTCCACCACCTCCAACACTCACTCCCTCCACCACCGTCAACACTCACTCCCTCCACCACCTCCAACACTCACTCACTCCACCACCTCCAACACTCACTCCCTCCACCACCTCCAACACTCACTCCCTCCACCACCTCCAACACTCACTCCCTCCACCACCTCCAACACTCACTCCCTCCACCACCTCCAACACTCACTCCCTCCACCACCGGCGCACCGTGGCTGCAGTGTGCACCGTCCACAAGATGCACCGCGGCAACTCGCCAAGGCTTCTTCGGCAGCACCTCCCAAACCCGCGACCTCTACCCGCCTCGAAGGTCAAGGGCAGCAGGTCCATGGGAACACCACCCCCTCCACGTCCCCCTCCCAGTCACACACACCATCCCTCGACTTGGAAATATATCGGCCGTTCCTCCATCGTCGCTGGGTCCCAATCCTGGAACTCCCTCCCTAACAGCACTGTGGGAGCACCTTCACCACACGGACTGCACTCCTCCAATTCTGCCCTCTCGCTCATCCCCCCCAATTTTCAGCACTCTGCCATTGGTGGCCGTGCCTTCAGCTGACTGGGGCCCCGAGCTCTGGAATTCCCTCCCTAAACCACTCTCGGCCCTCGCTTTTGCTGACAATATTAAGTTCGGCGACATGTCAAGCCATCATAGGCAGTCCCTCGGAATCGAGGAAGACTTGCTTCCACTCTTAACATGAGTCCTTAGGTGGCTGAACAGCCCAATACGGGAGCCACAGTCCCTGTCACAGGGTGGGACAGACAGTGGTTGAGGGAAGGGGAGGGTGGGACTGGTTTGCCGCACGCTCCTTCCGCTGCCTGCGCTTGGTTTCTGCACGCTCTCGGCGACGAGACTCGAGGTGCTCAGCGCCCTCCCGGATGCACTTCCTCCACTTAGGGCGGACTGGTCTTTGGGCCCAGGGACTCCCAGGTGTCGGTGGGGATGTTGCACTTTATCAGGGAGGCTTTGGGGGTGGTCCCTTGTAACGTTTCCTCTGCCCACCTTGGGCCCGTTTGCCCGTGAAGGAGTTCCGAGTAGAGCGCTTGGCTTTGGGAGTCTCGTGTCGGGGGGACATGCGGACAATGTGGCCCTGCCCAGCGGAGCTGGTCGAGTGTGGTCAGTGCTTCGATGCTGGGGATGTTGGGCCTGGTCGAGGACGCTAACGTTGGTGCGTCTGTCCTCCCAGGGGATTTGCAGGATCTTGCGGAGACATCGTTGGTGGTATTTCTCCAGCGACTTGAGGTGTCTACTGTACACGGTCCGTGTCTCTGAGCCGTACAGGAGGGCGGGTATCACTACAGCCCTGTAGACCATGAGCTTGGTGGCGGATTTGAGGGCCTGGTCTTCAAACACTCTTTTCCTCAGGCGGCCGAAGGCTGCACTGGCGCACTGGAGGCGGTGTTGGACCTCGTCGTCGATGCCTGCCCTTGCTGATAGTACAGATGGGAGCATCGATCGATTCAGGGAGCGGGCCAGTCTGTGGCAGATGCAGTTCGGTGTGGGGGGGGGGCAGCCCAACTTTGGGCCTGGGAACGACTGAAGAGAGTATTTCACAAAGGTATGAACTGTAGAGGTGCAGAGAGAAACAATCATAGAAGAATTACAGCACGGAAGGAGGCCATTTCAACCCATCGTGTCCGCGCCGGCCGACAAAGAGCCATCCCGGCCTAATCCCACTTTCCAGCTCTCGCTCCGTAGCCCTGTAGGTTACGGCACTTCGAGCGAGTATTTAAAAAATGTAATGAGGGTTTCTGGGTGGGCAGCAGGGGACGATGACTTCTCCTGGGGCCAATATTTATCCCTCGACCAACATCACTAAAACAGACGATCCGGGTCATTATCACATCGCTGTGTGTGTGGGAGCTTGCTGTGCGCAAATTGGCGTTTCCCACATTGCAACAGTGTGCGCACCTCCAAACAAAAATGTACTTCGCTGGGCTGTGAAGTGTTGCTGGGACGTCCTGAGATGGTGAAATGCAACACTTTCGGGAGTTGTCCATTCGGCTCATCGTGTCTGTGCTGGCTCGCCGAAAGAGCGGACCGCCCAATCCCACTCCCCCCCACCTGCTCCTTCTCTGCTCCCCCCTCACCCCCCCCCCTTTAGCCCTGAAAACGTTCTCCTTTGCAAGTATTTATCCAAATTCCCCCATTTTTTTTCTCTCTTGTTCGGCAGTCACGATCGAATCGGTCCATCTCCCTGGAGTTGAGGAGAGTGAGTTGGTGGCTGCCATGCTGCTGCGGGGGGGGGGGGCGAGGATCCCCCCCTTTTCATTGAGGGCAGGGCCCCGGGTGACGTCATTGCGGGGGCAAAGCCCGGAGGCGCGCACGACGCGGTGATGTCACCGACAGGGGGAGGGGGCGGGGACACTGACAGACGTAGAAACATAGAAAATAGAGCAGCAGTCGGCCATTCGAGTCTGGGCCGCCATGATCGAAATACCGCCAACGCTGTCTCCGCGAGATCCCGCAAATCCCCCGGGAGGACAGACGCACCAACGTTAGCGTCCTCGACCAGGCCAACATCCCCAGCATCGAAGCACTGAGCACACTCCACCAGCTCCGCTGGGCAGGGCCACATTGGTCCGCATGGTTCCCCCCCAGACACGAGACTCCCCAAAGCCAAGCGCTCGACTCGGAACTCCTTCACGGGCAAACGAGCCAAAGGTGGGCAGAGGGAACGTTACAAGGGACCACCCTCAAAGCCTCCCCTGATAAAGTGCAACATCCCCCACCGACACCTGGGAGTCCCTGGGCCCAAAGACCAGTCCCGCCCTGAGTGGAGGAAGTGCATCCGGGAGGGCGCTGAGCACCTCGAGTCTCGTCGCCGAGAGCGTGCAGAAACCAAGCGCAGGCAGCGGAAGGAGCGTGCGGCAAACCAGTCCCACCCTCCCCTTCCCTCAACCACTGTCTGTCCCACCCTGTGACAGGGACTGTGGCTCCCGTATTGGGCCACCTAAGGACTCATTGTTAAAGTGGAAGCAAGTCTTCCTCGATTCCAAGGGACTGCCTATGATGATGAGGCTGATCCTCTATCCCAACACCAGATTCCCGCTTTCTCCCCAGACCCCTTGATGCCTTTTGTGTCGAGAAATCTGTCTATCTCCCTCTTAAATATATTCAGTAACGGACACCAAGCCAAGAGTTTGGAGGATGGGGTGGCAGTGTGGGGGAGCGTGCCACATTAATTGGATTACAGTGAAAAAACTGTCGTGTAGAGCTTAAATTAAAAATGCATGGTCTCGTTCTAAATCAATTTGCATCATAACATAAGAAATAGCAGCAGGAGCAGACCCTTTTGTGTTTCATGCACAAGGACCTGTATAAGGGTAAATGTGTCATTAGCATCATAGGCAATCCCTCTGAGTTGAGGAAGACTTGCTTCCACTCTTAACACGAGTCCTTAGGTGGCTGAACAGTCCAATACGGGAACCACAGTTCCTGTCACAGGTGGGACAGGCAGTGGTTAAGGGAAGGGGAGGGTGGGACAGGTTTGCCGCACGCTCCTTCCGCTGCCTGCGCTTGGTTTCTGCACGCTCTCGGCGACGAGACTCGAGGTGCTCAGCGCCCTCCCGGATAGAAACATAGAAAATAGGTGCAGGAGTCGGCCATTCGGCCCTTCGAGCCTGCACCAGCATTCAATAAGATCATGGCTGATCATTCCCTCAGTACCCCTTTCCTGCTTTCTCTCCATACCCCTTGATCCCCTTAACCGTAAGGGCCACATCTAACTCCCTTTTGAATATATCTAACGAACTGGTCCTCAACAACTCTCTGTGGTAGAGAATTCCACAGGTTCACAATTCTCTGAGTGAAGAAGTTTCTCCTCATCTCGGTCCTAAATGGCTTACCCCTTATCCTTAGACTGTGACCCCTGGTTCTGGACTTCCCCAACATCGGGAACATTCTTCCTGCATCTAACCTGTCCAGTCCCATCAGAATTTTATGTTTCTATGAGATCCCCTCTCATCCTTCTAAACATCAGTGAATAAAGGCCCAGTTGATCCAGTCTCTCCTCATATGTCAGTCCTGCCATCCCGGGAATCAGTCTGGTGAACCTTCGCTGCACTCCCTCAATAGCAAGAACGTCCTTCCTCAGATTAGACGACCAAAACTGCACACAATATTCCAGGTGAGACCTCACTAGGGCTCTGTACAACTGCAGTAAGACCTCCCTGCTCCTATATTCAAATCCCCTCACTATGAAGGCCAACATACCATTTGCCTTCTTTACTGCCTGCTGTAGCTGTGTGCCCACTTTCAGTGACTGATGAACCATGACACCCAGAATGCACTTCCTCCACTTAGGGCGGACTGGTCTTTGGGCCCAGGGACTCCCAGGTGTCGGTGGGGATGTTGCACTTTATCAGGGAGGCTTTGAGGGTGGTCCCTGTAACGTTTCCTCTGCCCACCTTTGGCCCGGTTGCCCGTGAAGGAGTTCCGAGTAGAGCGCTTGCTTTGGGAGTCTCGTGTCGGGGGACATGCGGACAATGTGGCCCTGCCCAGCGGAGCTGGTCGAGTGTGGTCAGTGCTCCGATGCTGGGGATGTTGGGCCTGGTCGAGGACGCTAACGTTGGTGCGTCTGTCCTCCTGCGGGATTTGCGGGATCTTGCGCATACAGCGTTGGTGGTATTTCTCCAGCGACTTGAGGTGTCTATTGTACATGGTCCATGTCTCTGAGCCATACAGGAGGGCGGGTATCACTACAGCCCTGTAGACCATGAGCTGGGGGTGAGGTACCTACTGTACATGGTCCATGTCTCTGAGCCATACAGGAGGGCGGGTATCACTACAGCCCTGTAGACCATGAGCTGGGGGTGAGGTGTCTACTGTACATGGTCCGTGTCTCTGAGCCATACAGGAGGGGGGGTATCACTACAGCCCTGTAGACCATGAGCTGGGGGTGAGGTACCTACTGTACATGGTCCATGTCTCTGAGCCATACAGGAGGGCGGGTATTACTACAGCCCTGTAGACCATGAGCTGGGGGTGAGGTACCTACTGTACACGGTCCATGTCTCTGAGCCATACAGGAGGGCGGGTATCACTACAGCCCTGTAGACCATGAGCTGGGGGTGAGGTACCTACTGTACACGGTCCATGTCTCTGAGCCATACAGGAGGGCGGGTATCACTACAGCCCTGTAGACCATGAGCTGGGGGTGAGGTACCTACTGTACATGGTCCATGTCTCTGAGCCATACAGGAGGGCGGGTATTACTACAGCCCTGTAGACCATGAGCTGGGTGGTGGATTTGAGGGGCCTGGTCTTCAAACACTCTTTTCCTCAGGCGGCCGAAGGCTGCACTGGCGCACTGGAGGCGGTGTTGGACCTCGTCGTCGATGCCTGCCCTTGCTGACAGTACAGATGGGAGCATCGATCGATTCAGGGAGATGGCCAGTCTGTGGCAGATGCAGTTCGGTGTGGGGGGGGCAGCGCAACTCTGTGCCTGGGAACGACTGAAGCCGGGAACTGTAGCGGTGCAGAGAGAAAGAATCAAAAGAAGAATTACGGCAAGGAAGGAGGCCATTTCGGCCCATCGTGTCCGCGTCGGCCGACAAAGGGCCATCCCAGTCTAATCCCAACTTCCAGCTCTCGGTCTGTGGCCCTGTCGATCAGAGATGAACCGATCGTGGCCATCGTTACCAAAAAAAGCAGAAATGTGAAACCTGGGGACCGAGGTGGCCTTTTTGTTGAAGAAGGTTACTCAGGAAAGGTGTGTGTCTTTTAAAAAATAAAACTTGATGGTTTACCCTGAGAAACAAGGTGGAGATGACAAGGGAGGGCAACATAGCTCTGGTTTAGATGCTGGAACGGTGCGCGCTTGCGTCAGCACGCCGCTGCGGGGCACACACACACACACACACAGCGAGGGAAGTGACGTCATTGCGGGGCACAAACGCAGAGTGAACGGGGCGCCGACGTCATTGCGGGGCACACGCACACACAGAGAGCGGGACACCGACGTCATTGCGGGGCGCACACACACACACACACAGAGCAGGGGAAGTGACGTCATTGCGGGGCACACAGAGCAAGGGCGCTGACGTCATTGCGGGGCGCGCACACACACAGAGCAGGGGAAGTGACGTCATTGCGGGGCACACAGAGCAAGGGCGCTGACGTCATTGCGGGGCACAGGGGGGGCGGCGGAAATGACGCGGCAGGGCTGGGGGGAAAACAGGAGGCCGTCCGTCAGCCGCGGGTTTGAGCGGCCGCCGCCGCCCGCTCGAGCGGAGAGTGTGAGAGAAAACAAGCGAGAGATAGCTATATCTATATCTATATATATACACAAAAGTACAGCCGCCCTCGCAACACACAGGGGAGGGGCAAATCGAAACTACTCGCCACTCGGTCTGAAGAAGACGGAGCCGCCAGGGGGGCGGCGGCGGCGGCGGCGGACGGCTCCGGAGCGAGCGGCAGGCAGGGAGGGCTGACGTGGTGACGTGCGTGCGCCGTGACCTCACCTGCGGGGCAAAGCCGCCCCGTTGGACCTTGGTTTGGGCGGCCGGCGCGCCGACGTCGCTGCGGGGCAGGGGCGTCGTGCGTGGGGTGTGCGCGGTGAGGTCACGGGCGGAGTCCGTTGGGTGGGCTGGGTGACGTCGGTGCGGGGGGGGGGTAGCAGGTTGGGAGGGGGGAACGAGCGCGGTGACGTCAGTGCGGGGCAAAGTGGGGAGCGCGGTGACGACAGTGCGGGGCAACGGGGACGCGGTGACGTCAGTGCGGGGCAAAGTGGTGAACGCGGTGACGTCAGTGCGGGGCAAAGTGGGGAGCGCGGTGACGACAGTGCGAGGCAACGGGGACGCGGTGACGTCAGTGCGGGGCAAAGTGGTGAACGCGGTGACGTCAGTGCGGGGCAAACGGGTGGGGAACGCGGTGACGACAGTGCGAAACAACGGGGACGCGGTGACGACACCGCGCGTTTACTGTGGGGCGTGTTGGCGCGGCGCTTTTCCAAGTCCCGCTGCGGGGGCAAAGGCGGCTGTCGTGTGGTGTGGTGTGGGAGGGAGCGACGCGTTGACGTCAGGCGCGGGGCAATCGGGGAACGCCTTGACGTCAGGTGCGGGGCAGCGGACGGCGCGTCGACGTCAGGTGCGGGGCTAAGGCGGGCTGCTGTGGGCGGTCGGAGCGACGCGCTGACGTCAGGTGCGGGGCAGAGGACGGCGCGTTGACGTCAGCTGCGGGGCAAACGGGCGGGGGGGGACGCGTTGACGTCAGTGCGGGGCAAAGGGACGACGCGTTGACGTCAGTGCGGGGCAAAGGCGGCTGTTGTGTGGTGTGGGAGCGACGCGCCGACGTCGGGTGCGGGGCACCGCGTGTGGGGTTGGGGGGGGGGGGGGGGGGTGTTGCCGCGGCGCGTTGACGTCAGTGCGGGGCAAAGGGACGACGCGTTGACGTCAGTGCGGGGCAAGCGGACGGGCGCGCTGACGCCGGGTGCGGGGCAGAGGGCGGCCGACGGGCTCCCGCGGTGTGTCCGGGCGGTGTGTGAGAGACACACACAGAGAGAGTGAGAGAGAGAGAGGGAGGTGAGGGGAGGGAGAGCAGGCCCACACCCCGGGCCCAGGCCCAGGCCGCGGCCTCGGGTACCTGAGCGCCCGGCCACCCCCCCCCCCCCTCCACCCTCTCCTGAGCCGCCATGACCATCCTGCCCAAGCCGCCTCCCCCGCCCGAGCGGCCGGCTCCGTCCGAGCCCGAGTCCCGGGCCTCGCCTCCCGCCGGGCCGGGCCTGTCAGCACCGGGCCCGGGCTCGTTGCCACCGTCGTCCGGCTGCGGCGCCGGGCCTCAGGCCTCGCTGTCGGGTAACGGCGGAGGCGGCGGGCTGTGCGACGGGACGGCGGGTTTGCCTCTACCCGGGGCCGGTGCTTTAGGCCCCGGGTTGGGCGCTGCAGGAGGCCCCGGCAGCCCGGCGGGAGGAAGCGCCAGCTGCCCGGCCGGACCCGGCGGCACAGGAGCCGGCGGGCCGGCCGGCAAGCAACGCCGACACCGAGGCCTGCGGCCCAAGCCCCACCGCCCGCACCGACACCAGCACCGGCACCGGCGCCACCACCGGCCGCCTCCCGGCCTGGCCAGCCCCGGCCCCGGGGGCACGGGAGCCGGCGGAGGAGCAGCAGGCCCCGGCGGAGTCCCCGGCACCGCGCCCGCCGCCCCCGGCTCCAGCCCCGGGCCCCAGGACCACCAGCCGGCCGGCGGCTACAACAGCGAGGACGAGTACGAGACGACGGCGCAGGACCCGGCCCAGGCCCAGCAGGTAAAAGGGGGCACCGATAGCTGGGGATCTGTGGGGGATCGATATATCGATACCTGTCGGTCAATGGGTGATCAATATCTGTCAGTGGGGGATCGATATATCCGGATCTGTCAGTCACTGGGTGATCAATATCTGTCAGTGGGGGATCGATATATCGATATCTGTCGGTCACTGGGTGATCAATATCTGTCAGTGGGGGATCGATATATCGATATCTGTCGGTCACTGGGTGATCAATATCTGTCAGTGGGGGATCGATGTATCCGGATCTGTCAGTCACTGGGTGATCAATATCTGTCAGTGGGGGATCGATATATCGCTACCTGCCGCTCAATGGGTGATCAATATCTGTGAGTGGGGGATCGATATATCAGGATCTGTCAGTCACTGGGTGATCAATATCTGTGTCAGTGGGGGATCGATATATCAGGATCTGTCGGTCACTGGGTGATCAATATCTGTCAGTAGGGGATCGATATATCAGGATCTGTCAGTCACTGGGTGATCAATATCTGTCAGTGGGGGATCGATGTATCCGGATCTGTCAGTCACTGGGTGATCAATATCTGTCAGTGGGGGATCGATATATCCGGATCTGTCAGTCACTGGGTGATCAATATCTGTCAGTGGGAGATCGATATATCAGGATCTGTCAGTCACTGGGTGATCAATATCTGTCAGTGGGGGATCGATGTATCCGGATCTGTCAGTCACTGGGTGATCAATATCTGTCAGTGGGGGATCGATATATCGCTACCTGCCGCTCAATGGGTGATCAATATCTGTGAGTGGGGGATCGATATATCAGGATCTGTCAGTCACTGGGTGATCAATATCTGTGTCAGTGGGGGATCGATATATCAGGATCTGTCGGTCACTGGGTGATCAATATCTGTCAGTGGGGGATCGATATATCAGGATCTGTCAGTCACTGGGTGATCAATATCTGTCAGTGGGGGATCGATGTATCCGGATCTGTCAGTCACTGGGTGATCAATATCTGTCAGTGGGGGATCGATATATCCGGATCTGTCAGTCACTGGGTGATCAATATCTGTCAGTGGGAGATCGATATATCAGGATCTGTCGGTCACTGGGTGATCAATATCTGTCAGTGGGGGATCGATATATCGCTACCTGCCGCTCAATGGGTGATCAATATCTGTGAGTGGGGGATCGATATATCAGGATCTGTCAGTCACTGGGTGATCAATATCTGTGTCAGTGGGGGATCGATATATCAGGATCTGTCGGTCACTGGGTGATCAATATCTGTCAGTGGGGGATCGATATATCAGGATCTGTCAGTCACTGGGTGATCAATATCTGTCAGTGGGGGATCGATATATCAGGATCTGTCAGTCACTGGGTGATCAATATCTGTCAGTGGGGGATCGATATATCAGGATCTGTCAGTCACTGGGTGATCAATATCTGTCAGTGGGGGATCGATGTATCCGGATCTGTCAGTCACTGGGTGATCAATATCTGTCAGTGGGGGATCGATATATCGATATCTGTCGGTCAATGGGTGATCAATATCTGTCAGTGGGGGATCGATATATCAGGATCTGTCGATCACTGGGTGATCAATATCTGTGTCAGTGGGGTATCGATATATCGCTATCTGACGGTCAATGGGTGATCAATATCTGTGAGTGGGGGATCGATATATCGCTATCTGACGGTCAATGGGTGATCAATATCTGTCAGTGGGGGATCGATATCTGTTGGTCAATGGGTGATCAATATCTGTGTCAGTGGGGGATCAATATATCAATATCTCTGTCAGTGGGGGATTGATATCTGTGTCAATGGGGGATCGATATATCAGGATCTGTCGGTCACTAGGTGATCGATATCTGTGTCAGTGGGGGATCGATATATCAGGATCTGTCGGTCAATGGGTGATCGATATCTGTCAGTGGGGGATCGATATATCAGGATCTGTCGGTCACTTGGTGATCGATATCTGTGTCAGTGGGGGATTGATATCTGTGTCAATGGGGGATCGATATATCAGGATCTGTTAGTCAATGGGTGATCAATATCTGTATCTGTGTCTCAATTGGGGATCAATCCCTGGGAATCTGTGGGGCAATAGGTGATCGATACCTGTGTCACTGGGTGCTTGATATCTATCTAATGGTGATCGATATCTCAGGATCTGTCGGTCACTGGGCGGCGGGTGCCCGTGTCACTGGGCGACACCTGTATCGGGTGATCGATGCCTGAGGATCTGTGGGGGCAATAGGACATCGATATACCAGTGAATCTGTAGCCAATGGATGATCAATACCTGTATCGATGGGTGATCGATATCTGTATAGGTGGGTCCTCAATAGGTCATCAATATCTGTAAATCTGAGTGGGGCATCGATCAATAGGTCATCAATATCTGTAAATCTGTCACCTATAGTACATCATTCAATAGCTCATCAGTATCTGGAAACCTGTCCCCAGTAGAGTATCAATAATACATCATCAATGTTTCTAAATATATCAACACATCTATAAATATGTCGTCAATGCATCTGTACACGCGCCGTCAATGCATCTGTACACGCGCCGTCAATGCATCTGTACACGCGCCGTCAATGCATCTGTACACGCGCCGCCAATGCATCTGTACACGCGCCGCCAATGCATCTGTACACGCGCCGCCAATGCATCTGTACACGCGCCGCCAATGCATCTGTACACGCGCCGCCAATGCATCTGTACACGCGCCGCCAATGCATCTGTACACGCGCCGCCAATGCATCTGTACACGCGCCGCCAATGCATCTGTACACGCGCCGTCAATGCATCTGTACACGCGCCGCCAATGCATCTGTACACGCGCCGTCAATGCATCTGTACACGCGCCGCCAATGCATCTGTACACGCGCCGCCAATGCATCTATAGAGTGACCATAATATGATAGTATTTTACGTTTGAAAGTGATTTAGTTAAATCCGAAACCCGGGTCTTAAATCTAAACAAAGCAAACTACGTAGGTATGACGGGAGAGTTGGCGAAGGTAGATTGGGAAACAACATTAAAGGAATGACGTTAGACAAGCAATGACTAGCACTTAAAGAATCAATACATCATTTACAACATGATATGTCCCTTTAAGGCACAAAAACCCCACAGGAAAAGTGGTCCAACCATGGCTAACAAGAGAAGTTAAAGATAGTATTCGATCAAAGGAAGAGGCTTATAATGTTGCCAAAAAGAGCAGCAAGCCTGAGGATTGGGAGGATTTTAGCATTCAGCAAAAGAGGCCCTCGAAATAGTGGATGTGTTGGTGATCATTTTCCAACAGTCTATAGACTCTGGATCAGTTCCTACGGACTGGAGGGTAGCTAATGTAACACCACTTTTTTAAAAAGGAGGGAAAGAGAAAGCGGGTAATTATAGACCGGTTAGCCCGACATCAGTAGTGGGGAAAATGTTGGAATCAATTATTAAAGATGAAATAGAAGCGCATTTGGAAAGCAGTGACGGGATCGGTCCAAGTCAGCATGGATTTATGAAAGGGAAATCATGCTTGACAAATCTTCGAGAATTTTTTAAGGATGTAACAAGTAGAGTGGACAAGGGAGAACCAGTGGATGTGGTGTATTTGGACTTTCAAAAGGCTTTTGACAAGGTCCCACACAAGAGATTAGTGTGCAAAATTTAAGCACATGGTTTTGGGGTAATGTACTGACGTGGATAGAGAACTGGTTGGCAGACAGGAAGCAAAGAGTAGGAATAAACAGGTCCTTTTCGGAATGGCAGGCAGTGACTAGTGGGGTGCCACAAGGTTCAGTGCTGGGAGCCCAGTTATTTACATTCATAATTTAGACGAAGGAATTGAATGTAATATCTCCAAGTTTGCAGATGACACTAAGCTGGGTGGCGGTGTGAGCTGTGAGGAGGATGCTATGAGGCTGCAGGGTGACTTGGACAGGTTAGGTGAGTGGGCAAATACATGGCAGATGCGGTATAATGTGGATAAATGTGAGGTTATCCACTTTGGTGGCAAAAACAGGAAGGCAGAATATTATCTGAATGGCGGCAGATTAGGAAAAGGGGAGGTGCAACGAGACCTGGGTGTCATGGTACATCAGTCATTGAAAGTTGGCATGCAGGTACAGCAGGCGGTGAAGAAGGCAAATGGCATGTTGGCCTTCATAGCGAGAGGATTTGAGTACAGGGGCAGGGAGGTCTTACTGCAGTTGTACAGGGCCTTGGTGAGGCCTCACCTGGAATATTGTGTTCAGTTTTGGTCTCCTAATCTGAGGAAGGACATTCTTGCTATTGAGGGAGTGCAGCAAAGGTTCACCGGACTGATTCCCGGGATGGCAGGACTGACATATGAAGAAAGACTGGATCGACTAGGCTTATAGACGATCTCATAGAAACATAAAATTCTGATGGGATTGGACAGGTTAGAAGAATGTTCTAGAACCAGGGGTCACAGTCTAAGGATAAGGGGAAGCCATTTAGAACCGAGATGAGGAGAAACTTCTTCACCCAGAGAATTGTGAACCTGTGGAATTCTCTACCACAGAGAGTTGTTGAGGCCAATTCGTTAGATATATTCAAGAGGGAGTTAGATGCGGCCCTTACGGCTAAAGGGATCAAGGGGTATGGAGAGAAAGCAGGAATGGGGTACTGAGGGAATGATCAGCCATGATCTTATTGAATGGAGGTGCAGGCTCGAAGGGCCGAATGGCCTACTCCTGCACCTATTTTCTATGTTTCTATCAATATATCTATATATCAATATCTATAAATCTTGTCAATACATCTGTAAATCTGTCATCACATCTATAAATATTTCATCAATACATCTAAATGATGTCAATACATCTGTAAATACGTTGTCAATACATCTATAGAGTGACCATAATATGATAGAATTTTACATTAAGTTGATTTAGTTAAATCCGAAACTCGGGGCTTAAATCTAAACAAAGCAAACTACGTAGGTATGACGGGAGAGTTGGCGAAGGTAGATTGGGAAACAACATTAAAGGAATGACGTTAGACAAGCAATGACTAGCACTTAAAGAATCAATACATCACTTGCAACATAATACATTCCTTTAAGGCACAAAAACCCCACAGGAAAAGTGATCCAACCATGGCTAACAAGAGAAGTTAAAGATAGTATTCGATCAAAGGAAGAGGCTTATAATGTTGCCAAAAAGTGCAGTAAGCCCGAGGATTGGGAGGGTTTTAGCATTCAGCAATGGAGGACCAAGAAATTGATAAAGGGAAAATAGACTGAGAGTAAACTAGCGAGAGACATAACAACAGACGGTAAAAGCTTCTATAGGTATGTAAAAACGTTAGCCAAAGTAACCGTGGGTCCCCTACAGGCTGAGGCAGGAGAAATTATAATGGGGAATAAAGAAATGGCAGAAACATTAAATAGATACTTTGTGTGCGTCTTCACGGAAGAAGACACAAAAAAACCTGCCGGAAATAGTGGAGGACCAAGGGTTTACCGAGAGTGAGGAACTGAAAGAAATTAGTATTATTAAAAATGAATACTGGAGAAATTATCGGGACTGAAAGCCGATAAATCCTCTGGACCCGATGGCCTACATCCTCGGGTTTTGAAAGAGGTGGCTATAGAGATAGTGGATGCATTGGTTGTCATCTTCCAAAATTCCATAGATTCTAGAACGGTTCCTGCAGATTGGAAGGTAGCTAATGTAACCCCGCTTATTAAGGGAGGAGGGAGGGAGAGAGAGAGAGAGAGAACAGGCAACTACAGACCAGTTAGCCTGACATCAGTCGTATGGAAAATGCCAGAATCTATTATTAAGGACGTGGTAACAGGGCACCGGGATAATAATAATTGGATTGGGCAAATGCAGCACGGATTTATGAAAGGGAAATCGTGTTTGACACATTTGTTAGCGTTTTTTAAGGTTGTAACTAGCAGGATAGATAAGGGGGAACCAGTGGATGTGATGTATTTGGATTTTCAGAAGGCATTCGATAAGGTGCCACACGAGAGGTTATTGAACAAAATTAGGGCTCATGGGATTGGGGGTAACATATTCGCCTGGATTGAGGATTGGTTAACGGACAGAAAACAGTGAGTAGGAATAAATGGGTAATTTTCGGGTTGGCAGACTGTAGCTAGTGGGGTACCGCAGGGATCAGTGCTGGGGCCCCAGCTATTCACAACCTATATCAATGATTTGGATGAGGGGGCCAAATGTAATATATCCAAGTTTGCTGATGATACAAAGCTCGGTGGTAATGTAAGTTGTGAGGAGGATGCAAAGCGACTTCAAGGGGATACAGACAGGCTGAGGGGGTGGGTAGGACAAGGCAAATGGAATATAATGTGGGGAAATGTGAAGTTATCCACTTTGGTTGGAAAAATAGAAAAGCAGAGTATTTTTTAAACGGTGAGGGATTGAGAAATGTTGGTGTTCAGAGGGACCTGGGTGTCCTGGTACACGAATCACTGAAAGTTAACATGCAGGTACAGCAAGCAATGTACGCTATACATGATGTACGTGTGTGTGTCGTGATGTACGTGTGTGTGTCGTGATATACGTGTGTGTATATATAGTGATATACGTGTGTGTGTGTATATATAGTGATATACGTGTGTGTGTATATATAGTGATATACGTGTGTGTATATAGTGATGTACGTGTGTGTATATAGTGATGTACGTGTGTGTATATAGTGATGTACGTGTGTGTGTCATGATGTGTGTGTAGTGATATACGTGTGTGTGTGTATAGTGATATACGTGTGTGTATATAGTGATATACGTGTGTGTATATAGTGATGTACGTGTGTGTGTCGTGATGTGTGTGTAGTGATATACGTGTGTGTGTGTAGTGATATACGTGTGTGTGTATAGTGATGTACGTGTGTGTATATAGTGATGTACGTGTGTGTATATAATATACGTGTATATAGTGATATACGTGTGTGTGTGTCGTGATATACGCGTGTGTGTGTGTGTAGTGATGTGTGTGTATATAGTGATATACGTGTGTGTGTGTGTGTCGTGATATACGTGTGTGTGTGTGTCGTGATATACGTGTGTGTGTGTCGTGATATACGTGTGTGTATATAGTGATATACGTGTGTGTGTATATAATGATATACGTGTGTGTATATATAATGATATACATGTGTGTGTGTATATATAGTGATATACATGTGAGTATATATAGTGGTATACGTGTGTGTGTATACTGACATACGTGTGTGTGTGTCATGACATGCGTGTGTGTGTCGTGACATACGTGTGTGTGTATACTGATATACGTGTGTGTGTGCGTGTATAGTGATGTACGTGTGTGTGTGCGTTTATAGTGGTATACGTGTGTGTGTGTGCGTGTATAGTGATGTACGTGTGTGCGTGTATAGTGATATACATTTGTGTATATATAGTGATTGTGTGTGTGTGTGTGTAGTGATACGCGTGTGTATATAGTGATATGCGTGTGTGTATGTAGTGATGTGCGCGTGTCGTGATATACGTGTGTGTGTCAATAGTGATATATGCATGTGTGTATATAGTGATACGTGTGTGTGTGCCGTGATATACGTGTGTGTATAGTGATATACATGTGTGTGTATATAGTGATATACGTGTGTGTATATAATATACGTGTGTGTGTATATAATGATATACATGTGTGTATATAATGATATACATGTGTGTGTATATATAGTGATATACATGTGAGTATATATAGTGATATACGTGTGTGTGTATGACATCCGTGTGTATGTCGTGACATCCGTGTGTGTGTCGTGACATCCGTGTGTGTGTCGTGACATACGTGTGTTGTGACATACGTGTGTGTGTGTGTATATAGTGATGCGCGTGTGTATATAGTGATACGCGCGTGTCGTGATATACGTGTGTGTGTCTATAGTGATATACGCATGTGTGTATATAGTGATACGTGTGTGTGTGTCGTGATATGCGTGTGTATAGTGATGTACGTGTGTGTGTCGTGACATACGTGTGTGTGTATAGTGATGTACGTGTGTGTGTCGTGATATACGTGCGTGTGTGTCGTGATATACGTGTATAGCGATATACGTGTGCGTGTGTCGTGATATACGTGTGCGTGTGTCGTGATATACGTTATACGTGTGTGTGTATATAATATGATATACGTGTGTGTGTGTATATAGTGATATACGTGTGTGTGTATAATGATATACGTGTGTATGTCGTGACATACGTGTGTGTGTGTCGTGACATACGTGTGTGTCGTGACATACGTGTGTGTCGTGACATACGTGTGTGTGTGTATAGTGATGTACGTGTGTGTGTGTATAGTGATGTACGTGTGCGTGTGTATAGTGATATACATGTGTGTGTATAGATATACATTTGTGTATATATAGTGATACGCGTGTGTGTATATAGTGATACACGTGTGTGTATATGCGTGTCGTGATATACGTGTGTGTGTCTATAGTGATATACGCATGTGTGTATATAGTGATACGCGTGTGTGTCGTGATATATGTGTGTGTGTGTGTGTGTGTATAGTGATGTACGTGTGTGTGTCGTGACATACGTGTGTGTGTATAGTGATATACGTGCGTGTGTGTGTCGTGATATACGTGCGTGTGTGTGTCGTGATATACGTGTGTGCGTGTATATCGATATACGTGTGCGTGTGTGTGTCGTGATATACGTGTGCGTGTGTGTGTCGTGATATACGTGCGTGTGTGTGTAGTGATATGTGCGCGCGTGTGTAGTGATAGACGTGTGTGTGTGTGTGTGTGTGTGTAGTGATAGACGTGTGTGTGTCTATAGTGATATACGCATGTGTGTATATAGTGATACGTGTGCGTGTGTGTGTATAGTGATGTGTGTGTGTATATAGTAATATGTGTATGTGTGTGTGTGTGTGTATAGTGATATACGTGTGTGTGTATAGTGATATACGTGTGTGTGTATAGTGATATGCGTGTGTGTGTGTGTATAGTGATATAGAAACATAGAAAATAGGTGCAGGAGCAGGCCATTCGGCCCTTCTAGCCTGCACCACCATTCAATGAGTTCATGGCTGAACATTCAACTTCAGTACCCCCTTCCTGCTTTCTTGCCATACCCCTTGATCCCCCGAGTAGTAAGGACTTCATCGAACTCCCTTTTGAATATATTTAGTGAATTGGCCTCAACTACTTTCTGTGGTAGAGAATTCCACAGGTTCACCACTCTCTGGGTGAAGAAGTTTCTCCTCATCTCGGTCCTAAATGGCTTACCCCTTATCCTTAGACTGTGACCCCTGGTTCTGGACTTCCCCAACATTGGGAACATTCTTCCTGCATCCAACCTGTCCAAACCCGTCAGAATTTTAAACGTTTCTATGAGGTCCCCTCTCACTCTTCTGAACTCCAGTGAATACAAGCCCAGTTGATCCAGTCTTTCTTGATAGGTCAGTCCCACCATCCCGGGAATCAGTCTGGTGAATCTTCGCTGCACTCCCTCAATAGCAAGAATGTCCTTCCTCAAGTTAGGAGACCAAAACTGTACACAATACTCCAGGTGTGGCCTCACCAAGGCCCTGTACAACTGCAGTAACACCTCCCTGCCCCTGTACTCAAATCCCCTCGCTATGAAGGCCAACATATATATTCAAAAGGGAGTTAGATGTAGTCCTTACTACTCGGGGGATCAAGGGGTATGGCGTGAAAGCAGGAAGGGGGTACTGAAGTTTCATGTTCAGCCATGAACTCATTGAATGGCGGTGCAGGCTAGAAGGGCTGAATGGCCTGCTCCTGCACCTATTTTCTATGTTTCTATAACATGCCATTTGCTTTCTTAACCGCCTGCTGTACCTGCATGCCAACCTTCAGTGACTGATGTACCATGACACCCAGGTCTCGTTGCACCTTCCCTTTTCCTAATCTGTCACCATTCAGATAATAGTCTGTCTCTCTGTTTTTACCACCAAAGTGGATAACCTCACATTTATCCACATTATACTTCATCTGCCACGCATTTGCCCACTCACCTAACCTATCCAAGTCACTCTGCAGCCTCATAGCATCCTCCTCGCAGCTCACACTGCCACCCAACTTAGTGTCATCCGCAAATTTAGAGATACTACATTTAATCCCCTCGTCTAAATCATTAATGTACAATGTAAACAGCTGGGGCCCCAGCACAGAACCTTGCGGTACCCCACTAGTCACTGCCTGCCATTCTGAAAAGTACCCATTTACTCCTACTCTTTGCTTCCTGTCTGACAACCAGTTCTCAATCCACGTCAGCACACTACCCCCAATCCCATGTGCTTTAACTTTGCACATTAATCTCTTGTGTGGGACCTTGTCGAAAGCCTTCTGAAAGTCCAAATATACCACATCAACTGGTTCTCCCTTGTCCACTCTACTGGAAACATCCTCAAAAAATTCCAGAAGATTTGTCAAGCATGATCTCCCTTTCACAAATCCATGCTGACTTGGACCTATCATGTCACCATTTTCCAAATGCGCTGCTATGACATCCTTAATAATTGATTCCATCATTTTACCCACTACTGAGGTCAGGCTGACCGGTCTATAATTCCCTGCTTTCTCTCTCCCTCCTTTTTTAAAAAGTGGGGTTACATTGGCTACCCTCCACTCGATAGGAACTGATCCAGAGTCAATGGAATGTTGGAAAATGACTGTCAATGCATCCACTATTTCCAAGGCCACCTCCTTAAGTACTCTGGGATGCAGTCCATCAGGCCCTGGGGATTTATCGGCCTTCAATCCCATCAATTTCCGCAACACAATTTCACGACTAATAAAGATTTCCCTCAGTTCCTCCTCCTTACTAGACCCTCTGACCACTTTTATATCCGGAAGGTTGTTTGTGTCCTCCTTAGTGAATACTGAACCAAAGTACTTGTTCAATTGGTCTGCCATTTCTTTGTTCCCCATTATGACTTCCCCTGATTCTGACTGCAGGGGACCTACGTTTGTCTTTACTAACCTTTTTCTCTTTACATACCTATAGAAACTTTTGCAATCCGCCTTAATGTTCCCTGCAAGCTTCTTCTCGTACTCCATTTTCCCTGCCCTAATCAAACCCTTTGTCCTCCTCTGCTGAGTTCTAAATTTCTCCCAGTCCCCGGGTTCGCTGCTATTTCTGGCCAATTTGTATGCCACTTCCTTGGCTTTAATACTATCCCTGATTTCCCTAGATAGCCACGGTTGAGCCACCTTCCCTTTTTTATTTTTACGCCAGACAGGAATGTACAATTGTTGTAATTCATCCATGCGGTCTCTAAATGTCTGCCATTGCCCATCCACAGTCAACCCCTCAAGTATCATTCGCCAATCTATCTTAGCCAATTCACGCCTCATACCTTCAAAGTTACCCTTCTTTAAGTTCTGGACCATGGTCTCTGAATTAACTGTTTCATTCTCCATCCTAATGTAGAATTCCACCATATTATGGTCACTCTTCCCCAAGGGGCCTCGCACAATGAGATTGTTAATTAATCCTCTCATTACACAACACCCAGTCTAAGATGGCCTCCCCCTAGTTGGTTCCTCGACATATTGGTCTAGAAAACCATCCCTTATGCACTCCAGGAAATCCTCCTCCACCGTATTGCTTCCAGTTTGGCTAGCCCAATCTATGTGCATATTAAAGTCACCCATTATAACTGCTGCACCCTTATTGCATGCACCCCTAATTTCCTGTTTGATGCCCTCCCCCAACATCACTACTACTGTTTGGAGGTCTGTACACAACTCCCACTAACGTTTTTTGCCCTTTAGTGTTCTGCAGCTCTACCCATATAGATTCCACATCATCCAAGCCAATGTCCTTCCTAACTATTGCATTAATCTCCTCTTTAACCAGCAATGCTACCCCACCTCCTTTTCCTTTTATTCTATCCTTCCTGAATGTTGAATACCCCTGGATGTTGAGTTCCCAGCCCTGATCATCCTGGAGCCACGTCTCCGTAATCCCAATCACATCATATTTGTTAACATCTATTTGCACAGTTAATTCGTCCACCTTATTGCGGATACTCCTTGCATTAAGACACAAAGCCTTCAGGCTTGCTTTTTTAACACCCTTTGTCCTTTTAGAATTTTGCTGTACAGTGGCCCTTTTTGTTCTTTGCCTTGGGTTTCTCTGCCCTCCACTTTTCCTCATCTCCTTTCTGTCTTTTGCTTTTGCCTCATTTTTGTCTCCCTCTGTCTCCCTGCATAGGTTCCCATCCCCCTGCCATATTAGTTTAACTCCTCCCCAACAGCACTAGCAAACACTCCCCCTAGGACATTGGTTCCAGTCCTGCCCAGGTGCAGACCGTCCGGTTTGTACTGGTCCCACCTCCCCCAGAACCGGTTCCAATGCCCCAGGAATTTGAATCCCTCCCTGCTGCACCACTGCTCAAGCCATGTATTCATCTGCACTATCCTGTGATTCCTACTCTGACTAGCACGTGGCACTGGTAGCAATCCCGAGATTACTACTTTTGAGGTCCTACTTTTTAATTTAGCTCCTAGCTCCTTAAATTCTTTTCGTAGGACCTCATCCCTTTTTTTTACCTATGTCGTTGGTACCAATGTGCACCACGACAACTGGCTGTTCTCCCTCCCATTTCAGAATGTCCTGCACCCGCTCCGAGACATCCTTGACCCTTGCACCAGGGAGGCAACATACCATCCTGGAGTCTCGGTTGCGGCCGCATAAACGCCTATCTATTCCCCTCACCATCGAATCCCCTATCACTATCACGCTCCCAATCTTTTTCCTGCCCTTCTGTGCAGCAGAGCCAGCCACGGTGCCATGAACTTGGCTGCTGCTGCCCTCCCATGATGAGTCATCCCCCCCCCAACAGTACTCAAAGCGGTGTATCTGTTTTGCAGGGGGATGACCACAGGGGACACCTGCACTACCTTCCTTGCGCTGCTCTTCCTGTTGGTCTTCCATTCCCTATCTGGCTGTGGATCCTTCTCCTGCGGTAAGACCAACTCACTACACGTGATACTCACGTCATTCTCAGCATCGTGGATGCTCCAGAGTGAATCCACCCTCAGCTCCAATTCCGCAACGCGGACCGTCAAGAGCTCGAGGCGGATACACTTCCCACACACATAGCGCCCAGGGACACCGGAAGTGTCCCCGAGTTCCCACATGGTACAGGAGGAGCATATCACGTGACCGAGCTCTCCTGCCATGTCTTAACCCTTAGATACCCTTAAATTGGTAATAACAATGCTAAAGTTCACTTACTGATATAAAAAATAAAAATAAAAGCTACTCACCAATCACCAGCCAATCACTTACCCCATTGGCTGTGACGTCACTATATACACACACAAATATACAAATAGTGATACGTGTGTGTGTGTGTGTCGTGATATACGTGTGTGTGTGTGTAGTGATATACGTGTGTGCGTGTATAGCGATATACGTGTGCGTGTGTGTGTCGTGATATACGTGTGCGTGTGTGTGTCGTGATATACGTGCATGTGTGTATAGTGATACTTGTGCGTGTGTATAGTGATATACTTGTGTGTGTGTGTAGTGATATACGCGTGTGTGTAGTGATATACGTGTGTGTGTGTAGTGATATACGTGTGTGTGTATAGTGATATACGTGTGTGTGTATAGTGATATACGTGTGTGTGTGTGTGTGTGTGGTGATATGTGTGTGTGTGTGTGTAGTGCTATACGTGTGTGTGTGTGTAGTGATATACGTGTGTGTGTGAATAGTGATATGCGTGTGTGTGAATAGTGATATACGTGTGTGTATATATAGTGATATACATGTGTGTGTATAGTGACATACGTGTGTATGTGTCGTGACATACGTGTGTATGTGTCGTGACGTGTGTGTCGTGACATACGTGTGTGTGTCGTGACATACGTGTGTCGTGATATACGTGTGTGTGTGTATAGTGATATACGTGTGTGTGTATATAGTGATACGTGTGTGTGTATCGTGATATACGTGTGTGTGTGTCGTGATATACATGCGTGTGCGTGTGTAGTGATAGACGTGTGCGTGTGTAGTGATAGACGCGTGTGTGTCGTGATACGCGTGTGTGTATATAGTGATACGCGCGTGTGTCGTGATATACGCATGTGTGTATATAGTGATACGCGCGTGTGTCGTGATATACGTGTGTGTGTGTGTCGTGATATACGTGTGTGTGTGTGTCGTGATATACGTGTGTGTGTGTGTCGTGATATACGTGTGTGTGTGTGTATAGTGATATGTGTGTGTGTACATAATGATATGTGTGTGTGTATAGTGATACACGTGTGTGTATAGTGATATACGTGTGTATAGTGATATACGTGTGTATAGTGATATGCTTGTGTGTGTATAGTGATATGCGTGTGTGTGTAGTGATATACGTGTGTGTGTGCGCGTATAGTGATGTACGTATGCGCGCGTATAGTGATGTACGTGTGTGCGTGTATAGTGATGTACGTGTGTGTGTGTATAGTGATATACATTTGTGTATATATAGTGATTGTGTGTGTGTGTGTAGTGATATACGCATGTGTGTGTGTAGTGATATACGCGTGTGTGTATATAGTGATACGCGTGTGTGTATATAGTGATATACGCATGTGTGTGTATAGTGATGTACGTGTGTGTGTGTGTATAGTGATGTACGTAGTGATATGCGTGTGTGTGTGTGTAGTGATATACGTGTGTGTGTGTAGTGATATACGTGTGTGTGTGTAGTGATATACGTGTGTGTGTGTGTGTGTGTATAGTGATATACGTGTGTGTGTATAGTGATATACGTGTGTGTGTGTATAGTGATATACGTGTGTGTGAATAGTGATATCCATGTGTGTGTAGTGATATGTGTGTGTGTGTAGTGATATACGTGTGTATATAGTGATACGCATGTGTGTATATAGTGATATACGTGTGTGTGTATATAGTGATATGCGTGTGTGTGTGTAGTGATATACGTGTGTGTGTGTAGTGATATACGTGTGTGCGCGCGTATAGTGATGTACGTGTGTGTATAGTGATATGCGTGTGTGTGTGTGTAGTGATATACGTGTGTGTGTGTGTAGTGATATACGTGTGTGCGCGCGTATAGTGATATACGTGTGTGCGCGCGTATAGTGATGTACGTGTGTGTGTGTGTATAGTGATGTACGTGTGTGTGTGTATAGTGATATACGTGTGTGTGTGTGTGTGTGTAATGATATAAGTGTGTGTGGGTAGTGATATACGTGTGTATATAGTGATACGCGTGTGTGTATATAGTGATACGCGCGTGTGTGTGTATAGTGATACACGCGTGTGTGTGTATAGTGATGTGTGTGTGTGTATAGTGATATACATGTGTGTGTATATAGTGATATGCGTGTGTGTATAGTGATATGCGTGTGTGTGTGTGATGATATACGTGTGTGTGTAGTGATATACGTGTGTGTGTGTGTAGTGATATACGTGTGTGCGCGCGCGTATAGTGATGTGTGTGTGTGTGTGTGTAATGATATACGTGTGTGTGTAATGATATACGTGTGTGTGTGTGTGTAATATACGTGTGTGTGTGTAGTGATAAACGTGTGTGTGTGTAGTGATATACGTGTGTGCGCGTGCGCATATAGTGATGTACGTGTGTGTGTATAGTGATGTACATGTGTGTATATAGTGATATACGTGTGTGTGTGTATGTATATATATATCTCCCGTGATAGGCATATGTACACGCATATAGTGATAGACATGTGTACACACACACACACATATATATATATAGTGATGCACATGTGTGTACAAGTATCACTATATACATATGTATAATATAGAGAGTATACACGTTAACATATAGTGATATACATATATATATATATGATATACGCTCGTGTGTAGTTATATATATATAGAGAGAGAGTAATATTCATCATGAAAGACTTGCATTTCTATGGCGTCTTTCACCCCCTCAGGACGTCCCAAAGTGCCTCACAGCCAATGGCGTACTATCGGAGTGCGCTCCCTGTTGTAATGTGGGAAACGCCAATTTGCGCACAGCAAGCTCCCACACACAGCGATGTGATAATGACCCGGATCGTCTGTTTTAGTGATGTTGGTCGAGGGATAAATATTGGCCCCAGGACACCGGGGAGAACTCCCCCTGCTCTTCTTCCAATAGTGGCCCCGGGATCTTTTACATCCACCCGAGAGGGCAGACGGGGCCTCGGTTTAACGTCTCATCCCAGAAAGGCAGCCCTTCATGCTGTTATCTGTAGTAACTGTATATTGGGAAGACCGAAGCCATTGTTTTCGGTCCCCGCCACGAACTCCGTTCCCGAGGCAAACACTCCATCCCTCTCCCTAGCCACTGTCTGAGGCTGAACCAGGCTCTTTGTGACCTTGGTGTCATATTTGACTTTCCCACGCCCGTAATCCCCTCCATCACCAGCGGAACATCACCCATCTCCACTCGTCTGCTTCCTGGCTCCCTCAAACATGCCTTTGCAACCTCGACGATTCCGAATCTCACCTGGCCGGCCTCCCATCTTCCAACCCCTCTGTAAACCTCCCTCCCCTACCAGGCAACGATCGCCTCGCTCCCCCTCACAGGACCTCCGGATAACCCTCTTCCCCCTCCCCAATACCCTCGGTCTTTGATCTCCCGAGTCTACAACAGTGACTTCTCTTCAAAGTGTACTGCATTGTCTGTAAAGCGCTTTGTGTCATCCCATAGTGTGGCTCAGTGAGCAGCACCTCGCCCCTGAGCCAGAAGGTTGTGGGTTCAGGTCCCATTCCAGGGACTTGAGCACAAAAAATTCTAGACTGACACTCCAGTGCAGGACTGAGGGAGCGCCGCACTGCGCTATCGGAGGGGCGGTACTGAGGGAGCGCCGCACTGTCGGAGGGGCAGTACTGAGGGAGCGCCGCACTGTCGGAGGGGCAGTACTGAGGGAGCGCCGCACTGTCGGAGGGGCGGTACTGAGGGAGCGCCGCACTGTCGGAGGGGCGGTACTGAGGGAGCACCGCACTGTCGGAGGGGCGGTACTGAGGGAGCGCCGCACTGTCGGAGGGGCAGTACTGAGGGAGCGCCGCACTGTCGGAGGGGCGGTACTGAGGGAGCGCCGCACTGTCGGAGGGGCGGTACTGAGGGAGCCCCGCACTGTCGGAGGGGCGGTACTGAGGGAGCGCCGCACTGTCGGAGGGGTGGTACTGAGGGAGTGCCGCACTGTCGGAGGGGCGGTACTGAGGGAGCGCCGCACTGTCGAAGGGGCGGTACTGAGGGATGAGACATTAAACCGAGGCCCCGTCTGCCCTCTCGGGTGGATGTAAAAGATCCCGGGGCCACTATTGGAAGAAGAGCAGAGGGAGTTCTCCCCGGGGTCCTGGGGCCAATATTTATCCCTGGACCAACATCACTAAAACAGACGATCCGGGTCATTATCGCATCGCTGTGTGTGGGAGCTTGCTGTGCGCAAATTGGCGTTTCCCACAATACAACAGTGAGCGCCCTCCAAAAGTGCTTCATTGGCTGTGAGGCGCTTTGGGAGAGCAAGAATTGGAGTGGACGGCACTTATTCCCAACCTGGAGACACGAGACTCTGTGGAGGCGTGAGATGAATGAAATCGTTAGCATCGAGACGTAATATTTTAAACACGACTCACCCCGGACTATAATATTGCCAGGGCACCGGGGACAGACATACAGACGGGGGGGGGTCTCGGTACTAACCGAAAGATGGGGCCTCTACGACACTGCGCCGGGGGTCTCGGCCCGCATCGCCGGCTCACGGAGAAGCAAGTCAGCAAATAATAGCGATTGTATCGAGAATGACGGGCCCGGGGTGTGAGGTGGTGGGCTGGAGGGGGTTGGCCACCAGGGGGTGCTGCTGCTCCGCTCCATTGTGTCATACAGTCGTTACAAGAAAGATGTGATCACATTCATCGTCACGGGCAGTCCCTCGGAGTCGAGGAAACAGAGAAAATAGGTGCAGGAGCAGGCCATTCGGCCCTTCGAACCTGCACCACCATTCAATAAGTTCATGGCTGATCATTCCCCTCAGTACCCCATTCCTGCTTTCTCTCCATACCCCTTGATCCCTTTAGCCGTAAGGGCCACATCTAACTCCCTTTTGAATATATCCAACGAACTGGCCCCAACAACTCTCTGCGGTAGAGAATTCCACAGGTTCACAATTCTCTGGGTGAAGAAGTTTCTCCTCATCTCGGTCCTAAATGGCTTACCCCTTATCCTTAGACTGTGACCCCTGGTTCTGGACTTCCCCAACATCGGCAACATTCTTCCTGCATCTAACCTGTCCCGTCCCATCAGAATTTTATATGTTTCTATGAGATCCCCTCTCATCCTTCTGAACTCCAGTGAATACAGGCCGAGTCGATCCAGTCTCTCCTCATATGTCAGTCCCACCATCCCGGAGAATCAGTCTGGTGAACCTTCGCTGCACTCCCTCAATAGCAAGAATGTCCTTCCTCAGATTAGGAGACCAAAACTGTACACAGTATTCCAGGTGAGGCCTCACCAAGGCCCTGTACAACTGCAGTAAGACCTCCCAGCCCCTGTACTCAAATCCCCTCGCTATGAAGGCCAACATGCCATTTGCCTTCTTCACCGCCTGCTGTACCTGCATGTCAACTTTCAATGACTGATGTACCATGACACCCAGGTCTCGTTGCACCTCCCCTTTTCCTAATCTGCCGCCATTCAGATAATATTCTGCCTTCGTGTTTTTGCCCCCAAAGTAGATAACCTCACATATATCCACATTATACCGCATCTGCCATGCATTTGCCCACTCACCTAACCTGTCCAAGTCTCTTAGCGTCCTCCTCACAGCTCACACCGTCACCCAGTTTAGTGTCATCTGCAAACTTGGAGATATTACACTCAATTCCATCATCCAGATCATTAATGTATATTGTAAAGAGCTGGGGTCCCTGCACTGAGCCCTGCGGCATTCCACTAGTCACTGCCTCCACTCTTAAAGTGAGTCCTTAGGTGGCTGAACAGCCCAATACGGGAACCACAGTCCCTGTCACAGGTGGACAGACAGTGGTTGAGGGAAGGGGAGGGTGGGACTGGTTTGCCGCACGCTCCTTCCGCTGCCTGCGCTTGGTTTCTGCACGCTCTCGGCGACAAGACTCGAGGTGCTCAGCGCCCTCCCGGATACACTTCCTCCACTCAGGGCGGACTGGTCTTTGGGCCCAGGGACTCCCAGGTGTCGGTGGGGATGTTGCACTTTATCTGGGAGGCTTTGAGGGTGGTCCCTTGTAACGTTTCCTCTGCCCACCTTTGGCTCATTTGCCGTAAAGGAGTTCCGAGTAGAGCGCTTGCTTTGGGGAGTCTCGTGTCTGGGGGACATGCGGACAATGTGGCCCTGCCCAGCGGAGCTGGTCGAGTGTGGTCAGTGCTTCGATGCTGGGGATGTTGGGCCTGGTCGAGGGCGCTAACGTTGGTGTGTCTGTCCTCCCGGGGGATTTGCAGGATCTTGCGGAGACAGCGTCGGTGGTATTTCTCCAGCGACTTGAGGTGTCTACTGTACATGGTCCATGTCTCTGAGCCATACAGGAGGGCGGGTATCACTACAGCCCTGTAGACCATGAGCTGGGGGTGAGGTACCTACTGTACATGGTCCGTGTCTCTGAGACATACAGGAGGGCGGGTATCACTACAGCCCTGTAGACCATGAGCTGGGTGGTGGATTTGAGGGGCCTGGTCTTCAAACACTCTTTTCCTCAGGCGGCCGAAGGCTGCACTGGCGCACTGGAGGCGGTGTTGGATCTCGTCGTCGATGTCTGCCCTTGTTGATAAGAGACTCCCGAGGTATGGGAAATGGTCCACGTTGTCCAGGGCTGCAATGTGACGCTCCCTCAGTACTGCCCCTCCGACAGTGCGGCGCTCCCTCAGTACCGCCCCTCTGACAGTGCGGCACTCCCTCAGAACCGCCCCTCCGACAGTGCGGCGCTCCCTCAGTACCGCCCCTCTGACAGTGCGGCACTCCCTCAGTACCGCCCCTCCGACAGTGCGGCGCTCCCTCAGTACCGCCCCTCCGACAGTGCGGCGCTCCCTCAGTACCGCCCCTCCGACAGTGCGGCGCTCCCTCAGTACCGCCCCTCCGACAGTGCGGCGCTGGGCCGGGGGTCTCGGCCCGCATCGCCGGCTCACGGAGAAGCAAGTCAGCAAATAATAGCGATTGTATCGAGAATGACGGGCCCGGGGTGTGAGGTGGTGGGCTGGAGGGGTCTGGCCACCAGGGGGTGCTGCTGCTCCGCTCCATTGTGTCATACAGTCGTTACAAGAAAGATGTGATCACATTCATCGTCACGGGCAGTCCCTCGGAGTCGAGGAAGACTTGCTTCCACTCTTCGAATGAGTCCTTAGGCGGCTGAATAGTCCAATACGAGAGCCACAGTCCCTGTCACAGGTGGGACAGACAGTGGTTGAGGGAAGGGGAGGGTGGGACTGGTTTGCCGCACGCTCCTTCCGCTGCCTGCGCTTGGTTTCTGCACGCTCTCGGCGACGAGACTCGAGGTGCTCAGCGCCCTTCCGGATGCACTTCCTCCACTTAGGGCGGACTGGTCTTTGGGCCAGGGACTCCCAGGTGTCGGTGGGGATGTTGCACTTTAACAAGGGAGGCTTTGAGGGTGGTCCCTGTAACGTTTCCTCTGCCCACCTTTGGCTCATTTGCCGTGAAGGAGTTCCGAGTAGAGCGCTTGCTTTGGGAGTCTCGTGTCTGGGGCATGCGGACAATGTGGCCCTGCCCAGCGGAGCTGGTCGAGTGTGGTCAGTGCTTCGATGCTGCGGATGTTGGCCTGTTCGTGAACGCTAATGGTTTTCTCGGGGATTGTACTAGAGAGGGTGCAGAGGAGATTTACCAGGATGTTGCACTGGAGAGGATGCAGAGGAGATTTACTAGGATGTTGCACTAGAGAGGGTACAGAGGAGATTTACCAGGATGTTGCACTGGAGAGGGTACAGAGGAGATTTACCAGGATGTTGCACTGGAGAGGGTACAGAGGAGATTTACCAGGATGTTGCACTGGAGAGTGTACAGAGGAGATTTATCAGGATGTTGCACTGGAGAGGGTACAGAGGAGATTTACCAGGATGTTGCACTGGAGAGGGTACAGAGGAGATTTACCAGGATGTTGCACTGGAGAGGGTACAGAGGAGATTTATCAGGATGTTGCACTGGAGAGGGTACAGAGGAGATTTACCAGGATGTTGCACTGGAGAGGGTACAGAGGAGATTTACCAGGATGATGCACTGGAGAGGGTACAGAGGAGATTTACCAGGATGTTGCCGGGACTGGAGAATTTTAGTGACGAGGAAAGATTGGATAGGCTGGGGTTGTTTTCTTTGGAACAGAGGAAGTTGAGGGGAGAACATAAGAACATAAGAATTAGGAACAGGAGCAGGCCATCTAGCCCCTCGACCCTGCTCCGCCATTCAACAAGATCATGGCTGATCTGGCCGTGGACTCAGCTCCACTTACCCGCCCGCTCCCCGTAACCCTTAATTCCCTTATTGGTTAAAAATCTATCTATCTGTGACTTGAACACATTCAATGAGCTAGCCTCAACTGCTTCCTTAGGCAGAGAATTCCACAGATTCACAACCCTCTGGGAGAAGAAATTCCTTCTCAACTCGGTTTTAAATTGGCTCCCCCGTATTTTGAGGCTGTGCCCCCTAGTTCTAGTCTCCCCGACCAGTGGAAACAACCTCTCTGCCTCTATCTTGTCTATCCCTTTCATGATTTTAAATGTTTCTATAAGATCACTCCTCATCCTTCTGAACTCCAACAAGTAAAGACCCAGTCTACTCAATCTATCATCATAAGGTAAGCCCCTCATCTCCAGAATCAGCCTAGTGAATCGTCTCTGTACCCCTTCCAAAGCCAGTATATCCTTCCTTAAGTAAGGTGACCAAAACTGCACGCAGTACTCCAGGTGCGGCCTCACCAATACCCTGTACAGTTGCAGCAGGACCTCCCTGCTTTTGTACTCCATCCCTCTCGCAATGAAGGCCAACATTCCATTCGCCTTCCTGATTACCTGCTGCACCTGCAAACTAACTTTTTGGGATTCATGCACAAGGACCCCCAGGTCCCTCTGCACCGCAGCATGTTGTAATTCCTCCCCATTCAAATAATAATCCCTTTTACTGTTTTTTTTCCCAAGGTGGATGACCTCACACTTTCCGACATTGTATTCCATCTGCCAAACCTTAGCCCATTCGCTTAACCTATCTAAATCTCTTTGCAGCCTCTCTGTGTCCTCTACACAACCCGCTTTCCCACTAATCTTAGTGTCATCTGCAAATTTTGTTGCATTACACTCTGTCCCCTCTTCCAGGTCATCTATGTATATTGTAAACAGTTGTGGTCCCAGCACCGATCCCTGTGGCACACCACTAACCACCGATTTCCAACCCGAAAAGGACCCATTTATCCCGACTCTCTGCTTTCTGTTCGCCAGCCAATTCTCTATCCATGCTAATACATTTCCTCTGACTCCGCGTACCTTTATCTTCTGCAGTAACCTTTTGTGTGGCACCTTATCGAATGCCTTTTGGAAATCTAAATACACCACATCCATCGGTACACCTCTATCTACCATGCTCGTTATATCCTCAAAGAATTCCAGTAAATTAGTTAAACATGATTTCCCCTTCATGAATCCATGCTGCGTCTGCTTGATTGCACTATTCCTATCTAGATGTCCCGCTATTTCTTCCTTAATGATAGTTTCAAGCATTTTCCCCACTACAGATGTTAAACTAACCGGCCTATAGTTACCTGCATTTTGTCTGCCCCCTTTTTTAAACAGAGGCGTTACATTAGCTGCTTTCCAATCCACTGGTACCTCCCCAGAGTCCAGAGAATTTTGGTAGATTATAACGAATGCATCTGCTATAACTTCCGCCATCTCTTTTCATACCCTGGGATGCATACAGAGGAGATTTACCAGGATGTTGCACTGGAGAGGGTACAGAGGAGATTTACCAGGATGTTGCACTGGAGAGGGTACAGAGGAGATTTACCAGGATGTTGCACTCGAGAGGGTACAGAGGAGATTTACCAGGATGTTGCACTGGAGAGGGTACAGAGGAGATTTACCAGGATGTTGCACTGGAGAGGGTACAGAGGAGATTTACCAGGATGTTGCACTAGAGAGGGTACAGAGGAGATTTACCAGGATGTTGCACTGGAGAGGGTACAGAGGAGATTTACCAGGATGTTGCACTGGAGAGGGTACAGAGGAGATTTACCAGGATGTTGCACTGGAGAGGGTACAGAGGAGATTTACCAGGATGTTGCACTAGAGAGGGTACAGAGGAGATTTACCAGGATGTTGCACTAGAGAGGGTACAGAGGAGATTTACCAGGATGTTGCCTGGACTGGAGAATTTTAGCTATGAGGAAAGATTGGATAGGCTGGGGTTGGTTTCTTTGGAACAAAGGAGGCTGAGGGGAGACCTGATTGAGGTGTATAAAATGATGAGGGGCCTGGATCGAGTGGATAGGACGGACCGGTTTCCCTGGGCAGAGGGGTCAACAACCAGGGGGCAGAGATTGAAAGTAATTGGGGGGAGGTTTAGAGGGGGTTTGAGGGGAAATGACTTCACCCAGAGGGTGGTGGGGGTCTGGGGAGGAACTCACGGCCTGAAAGGGGGGTAGAGGCAGAAACCCTCACCACATATGGACGTGTGCTCAAAGTGCCGTAACCCACAGGGCTACGGACCCAGAGCGGGAAAGTGGGATTGGGCCGGGATGGCTCTTGGTCGGCCGGCACAACGCGGACACGATGGGCCGGAATGGCCTCCTCCCGCGCTGTCAATGTCTGCGGTTCTGTGAGGGTTTTGGCCAATATTTATCCCTCGACCCACATCACCAAAACAGACGATTTGGGTCATTATCACTTGCTGTGTGTGGGAGCTTGCTGTGCGCAAATTGGCCGATGCGATTCCCACATTCCAACAGTGACCACACTTCGAGAGTACTTCATTGGCTGTGAGGCACTTTGGGACGTCCGGAGGTGGGGACAGGCGCTATATAATGGGAGTCGTGTACAGCCTCCGTGTTCCTGACCTCTCCCGCTTCACCCGTCATGCACTCCAACGTACTAAAACTTCCCAAGACATTTCACAGTAGCGCAAATCAAACACAAGTTGGCACCGAGCTACCCGAGGAAGTATGCCTCGACTGTTTGTGCACAGCAAGCTCCCACAAACAGCAATGTGACAATGACCCAGATCATCTGTTTTGAGTGATGTCACCCTTCCAATAGTGTGCGTGGGATCTTGTACACTCCCCCCAAAAAGGTGGACAGTGCCTCGGTTTAAGGTCTCATCCCTCAGTACCGCCCCTCCGACAGTGCGGCGCTCCCTCAGTACTGCCCCTCTGACAGTGCGGGGCTCCCTCAGTACCGCCCCTCCGACAGTGCGGCGCTCCCTCAGTACCGCCCCTCCGACAGTGCGGCGCTCCCTCAGTACCGCCCCTCCGACAGTGCGGGGCTCCCTCAGTACCGCCCCTCCGACAGTGTGGGGCTCCCTCAGTACCGCCCCTCCGACAGTGCGGGGCTCCCTCAGTACCGCCCCTCCGACAGCGCGGCGCTCCCTCAGTACCGCCCCTCCGACAGTGCGGCTCTCCCTCAGTACCGCCCCTCCGACAGCGCGGCGCTCCCTCAGTACTGCCCCTCCGACAGTGCGGCTCTCCCTCAGTACCGCCCCTCCGACAGCGCGGCGCTCCCTCAGTACTGCCCCTCCGACAGTGCGGCGCTCCCTCAGTACCGCCCCTCCGACAGCGCGGCGCTCCCTCAGTACTGCCCCTCCGACAGTGCGGCTCTCCCTCAGTACCGCCCCTCCGACAGCGCGGCGCTCCCTCAGTACTGCCCCTCCGACAGTGCGGCACTCCCTCAGTACTGCCCCTCCGACAACTCAGTACCGCCCCTCCGACAGTGCGGCGCTCCCTCAGTACTGCCCCTCCGACAGCTCAGTACTGCCCCTCCGACAGTGCGGCACTCCCTCAGTACTGACCCTCCGACAGTGCGGCACTCCCTCAGTACTGACCCTCCGACAGTGCGGCGCTCCCTCAGTACCGCCCCTCCGACAGTGCGGCACTCCCTCAGTACTGACCCTCCGACAGTGCGGCGCTCCCTCAGTACTGCCCCTCCGACAGCGCGGCGCTCCCTCAGTACCGCCCCTCCGACAGCGCGGCGCTCCCTCAGTACCGCCCCTCCGACAGCGCGGCGCTCCCTCAGTACCGCCCCTCCGACAGCGCGGCGCTCCCTCAGTACTGCACCGGGGAAGAGTCGGGCCTGGATTGTGGGTCTCGGACCCCCGTCCTTCTGACCCCGAGGCAAGAGTGAGAGCCACCAAGCATCTACTTCGAACGCTGCCTCTTGCCCGAGAAATCATTTGAATTACCGGCTCAAGATTATAACCCTGACCCTTAACGTATACGGCAATCCTGCCTTTTATAAATAGAGGGCCAGAGCACAAAAACGCAGAAGTTATGGTCAACCTTTTATAAAACACAGCGGGCGTGTCGTGTCCAAGTCCGGGCCCCGCACTTTAGGAAGGATATGGTGAAGGGGAGATTGGCCAGAATGGTCCCGGGGGCTGAAGGGCTTCAGTGACGGGGGGGAGGCTGGAGAAGTGTTCTCCTCGGAGCAGAGAAGGTTGAGGGGAGCTTTTAATCGAGGCGTTCGAAGTGTGTGGAGAGATTTAAACACCGAGGAACTGTCCCCAGTGGCGGCAGGGTCGGTGACCAATCGGGACACAGATTGAAGGCGATTGGCAGTAAGGGGACACGAGGAAAATGCTTTTTTCCCGCAGCCAGGGGTTAGGATCGGGACCGAGCTGCCCGAGAGGGTGCTGGAGGCAGACTCGATCGCGGCTTTCCCAAAGGGAATTGGGAGTGAAAATTGCCAGGAGCTGGGGAGAGAGCGGGGGTGGGCTGTGGGACTAAGCGGACCGCTCTGCGAAATGGCCAGACGGCCCCAAAGGCCTCTTGCGGTGCCGTACTTGACTGCAAGCGGGCTCAGATTTCCGAACCTGCTGCTTCGCTGGTCTGGTCTCCGGTCCGAACTGGGGCAACCCAGCGGGCAAGGGCTGTGTGGCCGGATCTGGTTGGGGCGGGGGCCCCTCTATGGTTGCCGGCCGGTGGGGAGGGAGGGAGGGAGGGAGGGGGGTGGGTGAGGCACCGGTGCTTGTGGCAGAGTGAGCGAAACCGTCCTCCGCCCCTCCCTAACCCACTCGCTCCCTGTGTCCGCAGCAGGAGCACTGGTTCGAGAAGGCTCTGAGCGAGAAGAAAGGCTTCGTCATCAAGAGGATGAAGGAGGACGGAGCCTGCCTGTTCCGGGCTGTCGGTGAGTACACGGTGTTCGACGTGCGCCTGGGGTGGCGGGGGGCGGGGGGTTGCTACCGGTCTCGGCCCTCCTCCCACCGGTCGGCACAGTGACAGCGGTCCGTCCATCCCGTCCCCACAGTCTGACTCCACCTCAACGCTCGTTCCCGCGCTCTCCCGCTCGTTCCCGCGCTCTCCCGCTCGTTCCCGCGCTCTCCCGCTCGTTCCCGCGCTTTCCCGCTCGTTCCCGCGCTCTCCCGCTCGTTCCCGCGCTCTCCCGCTCGTTCCCGCGCTCTCCCGCTCGTTCCCGCGCTCTCCCGCTCGTTCCCGCGCTCTCCCGCGCTCTCCCGCGCTCTCCCGCTCGTTCCCGCGCTCTCCCGCTCGTTCCCGCGCTCTCCCGCTCGTTCTCCCGCTCGCTCGCTCTCTCTCCGGCTCGCTCGCTCGCTCTCTCTCCGGCTCGCGCTCTCTCCCGCTCGCTCTCCCTCGCGCCTCCTCACCTGCCACCTTCCTCGCGCGCACCCCCTCTCTCTGCCCGTCGCCCCCTCTCTCTGTCCCGCGCTATGTCTCTCTCGGACCATTTACGGGAAGCCTCACAGTGTCTCTGTTTACAAGAAGTCACTGTGACTGGGCCAGGGCTGGTGGTTGCAGTGCGACCTGCATTGTGCAGAGCCAGTAAGCTTGTGGTCACGTTGCAATCCCCCTGTCTGCACAGGCGTGAGGTGCAGGGGTAACACTTCCACCACAGGCCGTTGTCCGCTGGGGCTTACGCTGGTGCGAGTCAGTCGGTTGTGGGCTCGAGTACTGAGGGAGTGCCGCGCTGTCGGAGGGGAGGTACTGAGGGAGCGCCGCACTGCGCTGTCGGAGGGGCGGTACTGAGGGAGCGCCGCACTGTCGGAGAGTCGCTACTGAGGGAGCGCCGCACTGTCGGAGGGGCAGTACTGAGGGAGCACTGCACTGTCGGAGGGGCGGTACTGAGGGAGCGGCGCGCTGTCGGAGGGGCGGTACTGAGGGAGCGCCGCGCTGTCGGAGGGGCAGTACTGAGGGAGCACTGCACTGTCGGAGGGGCGGTACTGAGGGAGCGCCGCACTGTCGGAGGGGCAGTACTGAGGGAGTGCCGCACTGTCGGAGGGGCGGTACTGAGGGAGTGCCGCACTGTCGGAGGCGCGGTACTGAGGGAGTGCCGCACTGTCGAAGGGGCAGTACTGAGGGAGTGCCGCACTGTCGGAGGGGCGGTACTGAGGGAGTGCCGCACTGTCGGAGGGGCGGTACTGAGGGAGTGCCGCACTGTCGGAGGGGCGGTACTGAGGGAGTGCCGCACTGTCGGAGGGGCAGTACTGAGGGAGCGGCGCGCTGTCGGAGGGGCGGTACTGAGGGAGTGCCGCACTGTCGGAGGGGTGGTACTGAGGGAGTGCCGCACTGTCGGAGGGTCTGTATTTTGGATGAGACGTTAAACCGAGGCCCCGTCTGCCCTCTCGGGTGGATGTAAAAGATCCCGGGGCCACTATTGGAAGAAGAGCAGGGGGAGTTCTCCCCGGTGTCCTGGGGCCGATATTTATCCCTCGACCAACATCACTAAAACAGACGATCCGGGTCATTATCACATCGCTGTGTGTGGGAGCTTGCTGTGCGCAAATTGGCGTTTCCCGCAATACAACAGAGAGCGCCCTCCGATAGTACTTCATTGGCTGTGAGGCGCTTTGGGACGTCCTGAGGTGGTGAAAGGGCCTGGAGAAATGTCGAATAGTTGCTGTCTGTCTGTGTCTCCTCCTGAGCCTGTGTGGTGTCTGAGCCCCTGTGTGTGTGTCTGTCTGCCTGGAGCCCCCTGAGCCCCCGCCTGTGTCTGTGTGTGTGTCCCTGTGCTATTACCGGCACTGGCTGAGAACGCGGGGCAGTGGTCAGCAGCAGTTGCCGGGAAGCTGGACCCCGAGGCACGCCCGTCCCTCCAGTTAACAGAAATGTTGAGGTTTTACCTCGAAAGGGCAAGTGTCAGGTCAGCTCCCCCCCCCCCCCCCCCCCCCCACCCCCGGACAGTTTTACTCTCGGCCTCTCTACTTCGAGGAAACGGGGAGCGGTGGGGTTGGGGGGGGGGAGCTTACGGTTTAACCCCTTCAACGCTTGTGCTGGGTTAACTGGTTTCACCCCGTGTGCGTCTGAGCCTCTCTCTCTCTCTCTCTCTCTCTCTCTCACACTCCCTCTCTCTCTCACACTATCTCTCTCTCTCTCACACTATCTCTCTCTCTCTCACACTATCTCTCTCTCTCGCGCCCTCTCTCTCTCTCGCGCCCTCTCTCTCTCTCGCGCCCTCTCTCTCTCGCGCGCCCTCTCTCTCTCGCGCGCCCTCTCTCTCTCGCGCGCCCTCTCTCTCTCGCGCGCCCTCTCTCTCTCGCGCGCCCTCTCTCTCTCGCGCGCCCTCTCTCTCTCGCGCGCCCTCTCTCTCTCGCGCGCCCTCTCTCTCTCGCGCGCCCTCTCTCTCTCGCGCGCCCTCTCTCTCTCGCGCGCCCTCTCTCTCTCGCGCGCCCTCTCTCTCTCGCGCGCCCTCTCTCTCTCGCGCGCCCTCTCTCTCTCGCGCGCCCTCTCTCTCTCGCGCGCCCTCTCTCTCTCGCGCGCCCTCTCTCTCTCGCGCGCCCTCTCTCTCTCGCGCGCCCTCTCTCTCTCGCGCGCCCTCTCTCTCTCGCGCGCCCTCTCTCTCTCGCGCGCCCTCTCTCTCTCGCGCGCCCTCTCTCTCTCGCGCGCCCTCTCTCTCTCGCGCGCCCTCTCTCTCTCGCGCGCCCTCTCTCTCTCGCGGCCCTCCTCTCGCGCGCCCTCTCTCTCTCGCGCGCCCTCTCTCTCTCGCGCGCCCTCTCTCTCTCGCGCGCCTCTCTCTCTCGCGCGCCCTCTCTCTCTCGCGCGCCCTCTCTCTCTCGCGCGCCCTCTCTCTCTCGCGCGCCCTCTTCTCTCTCGCGCGCCCTCTCTCTCTCGCGCGCCCTCTCTCTCTCGCGCGCCCTCTCTCTCTCGCGCGCCCTCTCTCTCTCGCGCGCCCTCTCTCTCTCGCGCGCCCTCTCTCTCTCGCGCGCCCTCTCTCTCTCGCGCGCCCTCTCTCTCTCGCGCGCCCTCTCTCTCTCGCGCGCCCTCTCTCTCTCGCGCGCCCTCTCTCTCTCGCGCGCCCTCTCTCTCTCGCGCGCCCTCTCTCTCTCGCGCGCCCTCTCTCTCTCGCGCGCCCTCTCTCTCGCGCGCCCCTCTCTCTCTCGCGCGCCCTCTCTCTCTCGCGCGCCCCTCTCTCTCTCGCGCGCCCCCTCTCTCTCGCGCGCCCCCTCTCTCTCGCGCGCCCCCTCTCTCTCGCGCGCCCCCTCTCTCTCGCGCGCCCCCTCTCTCTCGCGCGCCCCCTCTCTCTCGCGCGCCCCTCTCTCTCGCGCGCCCCCTCTCTCTCGCGCGCCCCCTCTCTCTCGCGCGCCCCCTCTCTCTCGCGCGCCCCCTCTCTCTCGCGCGCCCCCTCTCTCTCGCGCGCCCCCTCTCTCTCGCGCGCCCCTCTCTCTCGCGCGCCCCTCTCTCTCGCGCGCCCCCTCTCTCTCGCGCGCCCTCGCGCCCCCTCTCTCTCTCGCGCCCCCTCTCTCTCTCTCGCCCCCTCTCTCTCTCTCGCCCCCTCTCTCTCTCTCGCCCCCTCTCTCTCTCTCGCGCCCCCTCTCTCTCTCGCGCCCCCTCTCTTTCGCGCCCCCTCTCTCTCTCGCCCCCTCTCTCTCTCGCGCGCCCCCTCTCTCTCGCGCGCCCCCTCTCTCTCGCGCGCCCCCTCTCTCTCTCGCGCCCCCTCTCTCTCTCGCGCCCCCTCTCTCTCTCGCGCCCCCTCTCTCTCTCGCGCCCCTGCCCCCTCTCTCTCTCGCGCCCCCTCTCTCTCTCTCGCCCCCTCTCTCTCTCTCGCCCCCTCTCTCTCCTCTCTCGCCCCCTCTCTCTCTCTCGCCCCCTCTCTCTCTCTCGCCCCCTCTCTCTCTCTCGCCCCCTCTCTCTCTCTCGCCCCCTCTCTCTCTCTCGCCCCTCTCTCTCTCTCTCGCCCCCTCTCTCTCTCTCGCCCCCTCTCTCTCTCGCGCCCCCTCTCTCTCTCGCGCCCCCTCTCTCTCTCGCGCCCCCTCTCTCTCTCGCGCCCCCTCTCTCTCTCGCGCCCCCTCTCTCTCTCGCGCCCTCTCTCTCGCGCGCCCTCTCTCTCGCCCCCTCTCTCTCTCTCGCGCGCGCGCTCTCTCTCTCTCTCTCTCGCGCCCTCTCTCTCTCTCTCGCGCCCTCTCTCTCTCTCTCGCGCCCTCTCTCTCTCGCGCCCTCTCTCTCTCTCGCGCCCTCTCTCTCTCTCGCGCCCTCTCTCTCTCTCGCGCCCTCTCTCTCTCTCGCGCCCTCTCTCTCTCTCGCGCCCTCTCTCTCTCTCGCGCCCTCTCTCTCTCTCGCGCCCTCTCTCTCTCTCTCGCGCGCCCTCTCTCTCTCTCGCGCGCCCTCTCTCTCTCTCGCGCGCCCTCTCTCTCTCGCGCGCCCTCTCTCTCTCTCGCGCGCCCTCTCTCTCTCTCGCGCGCCCTCTCTCTCTCTCGCGCGCCCTCTCTCTCTCTCTCGCGCGCCCTCTCTCTCTCTCGCGCGCCCTCTCTCTCTCGCGCGCCCTCTCTCTCTCTCGCGCGCCCTCTCTCTCTCTCGCGCGCCCTCTCTCTCTCTCTCGCGCGCTCTCTCTCTCTCTCGCGCGCCCTCTCTCTCTCTCGCGCGCCCTCTCTCTCTCTCGCGCGCCCTCTCTCTCTCTCGCGCGCCCTCTCTCTCTCTCGCGCGCCCTCTCTCTCTCTCGCGCGCCCTCTCTCTCTCTCGCGCGCCCTCTCTCTCTCTCGCGCGCCCTCTCTCTCTCTCGCGCGCCCTCTCTCTCTCTCGCGCGCCCTCTCTCTCTCTCGCGCGCCCTCTCTCTCTCTCGCGCGCCCTCTCTCTCTCTCGCGCGCCCTCTCTCTCTCTCGCGCGCCCTCTCTCTCTCTCGCGCGCCCTCTCTCTCTCTCGCGCGCCCTCTCTCTCTCTCGCGCGCCCTCTCTCTCTCTCGCGCGCCCTCTCTCTCTCTCGCGCGCCCTCTCTCTCTCTCGCGCGCCCTCTCTCTCTCTCGCGCGCCCTCTCTCTCTCGCGCGCCCTCTCTCTCTCTCGCGCGCCTCTCTCTCTCGCGCGCGCCCTCTCTCTCTCGCGCGCGCCCTCTCTCTCTCGCGCGCGCCCTCTCTCTCTCTCGCGCGCCCTCTCTCTCTCTCGCGCGCCCTCTCTCTCTCTCGCGCGCCCTCTCTCTCTCTCGCGCGCCCTCTCTCTCTCTCGCGCGCCCTCTCTCTCTCTCGCGCGCCCTCTCTCTCTCTCGCGCGCCCTCTCTCTCTCTCGCGCGCCCTCTCTCTCCTCGCGCGCCCTCTCTCTCTCTCGCGCGCCCTCTCTCTCTCTCGCGCGCCCTCTCTCTCTCTCGCGCGCCCTCTCTCTCTCTCGCGCGCCCTCTCTCTCTCTCGCGCGCCCTCTCTCTCTCTCGCGCGCCCTCTCTCTCTCTCGCGCGCCCTCTCTCTCTCTCGCGCGCCCTCTCTCGGCTCTCTCGCGCCCTCTCTCGCGCTCTCGCTCTCTCGCGCCCTCTCTCGCGCCCTCTCTCGCGCTCTCGCGCTCTCGCGCTCTCGCTCTCTCGCTCTCTCTCTCTCGCGCCCTCTCTCGCTCTCTCTCTCTCGCGCTCTCTCTCGCGCCCTCTCTCTCTCTCTCGCGCCCTCTCTCTCTCTCTCGCGCCCTCTCTCTCTCTCTCGCGCCCTCTCTCGCTCTCTCTCTCTCGCGCCCTCTCTCGCTCTCTCTCTCTCGCGCCCTCTCTCGCTCTCTCTCTCTCGCGCCCTCTCTCGCTCTCTCTCTCTCGCGCCCTCTCTCGCTCTCTCTCTCTCGCGCCCTCTCTCGCTCTCTCTCTCTCGCGCCCTCTCTCGCTCTCTCTCTCTCGCGCCCTCTCTCGCTCTCTCTCTCGCGCCCTCTCTCGCTCTCTCTCTCTCTCGCGCTATGTCTCTCTCGGACCATTTACGGGAAGCCTCACAGTGTCTCTGTTTACAAGAAGTCACTGTGACTGGGCCAGGGCTGGTGGTTGCAGTGCGACCTGCATTGTGCAGAGCCAGTAAGCTTGTGGTCACGTTGCAATCCCCCTGTCTGCACAGGCGTGAGGTGCAGGGGTAACACTTCCACCACAGGCCGTTGTCCGCTGGGGCTTACGCTGGTGCGAGTCAGTAGGTTGTGGGCTCGAGTACTGAGGGAGTGCCGCGCTGTCGGAGGGGCGGTACTGAGGGAGCGCCGCGCTGTCAGAGGGGCAGTACTGAGGGAGCCCCGCACTGTCGGAGGGGCAGTACTGAGGGAGCCCCGCACTGTCGGAGGGGCGGTACTGAGGGAGCACTGCACTGTCGGAGGGGCGGTACTGAGGGAGCGCCGCGCTGTCGGAGGGGCTGTATTTCGGGATGAGACATTAAACCGAGGCCCCGTCTGCCCTCTCGGGCGGATGTAAAAGATCCCGGGGCCACTATTGGAAGAAGAGCAGGGGGAGTTCTCCCCGGGGTCCTGGGGCCAATATTTATCCCTCGACCAACATCACTAAAACAGACGATCCGGGTCATTATCACATCACTGTGTGTGGGAGCTTGCTGTGCGCAAATTGGCGTTTCCCATATTACAACAGTGAGCGCACTCCGATAGTACGCCATTGGATGTGAGGCGCTTTGGGACGTCCGGAGGACGGGAAAGGCGCCATAGAAATGCCGAATAGTAGCTGTCGGTGTGTCTATCTCTGCTCGTGTGCCTGTGTCTGTCTGTCTCTCTGGAGCCCCCTGAGCCCCCGCCTGTGTGTGTGTGTGTGTCCCTGTGCTATTACCGGCACTGGCTGAGAACGCGGGGCAGTGGTCAGCAGCAGTTGCCGGGAAGCTGGGCCCCGAGGCACGCCCGTCCCTCCAGTTAACAGAAACGTTGAGGTTTTACCTCGAAAGGGCAAGTGTCAGGTCAGCTCCCCCCCCCCCCCCCCCCCCCCCCACCCCCCCGGACAGTGTTACTCTCGGCCTCTCTACTTCGAGGAAACGGGGAGCGGTGGGGTTGTGGGGGGGGGAGCTTACGGTTTAACCCCTTCAACGCTTGTGCTGGGTTAACTGGTTTCACCCCGTGTGGGTCTGAGCCCCTCTCTCTCTCTCTCTCTCTCTCACTCTCTCACTCTCTCACTCTCTCTCACACTTGCTCGCTCACTCTCACACTCTTGCTCAC
>NC_092008.1:1037726-1040901 GCF_044704955.1 Pristiophorus japonicus | reverse complement strand
GGGGCGAGAAGGGAGGGGAGGGGGGTGAGAGGGGAGGGGGGGCGAGAGGGGAGAGGGAGCGAGAGGGGAGGGGAGAGGGAGCGAGAGGGGAGGGGGGGCGAGAAGGGAGGGGAGGGGGGCGAGAGGGGAGGGGGGGCGAGAGGGGAGGGGGGGCGAGAGGGGAGAGGGAGCGAGAGGGGAGAGGGGGCGAGAAGGGAGAGGGAAGGGGGGAGAGGGAGGGTAGAGGAGGGGGGAGAGAGGGGAGGGGAGAGGGAGCGAGAGGGGAGAGGGATCGAAAGGGGAGGGGAGAGGGAGCGAGAGGGGAGAGGGATCGAGAGGGGAGGGGAGAGGGAGCGAGAGGGGAGAGGGATCGAGAGGGGAGGGGAGAGGGAGCGAGAGGGGAGGGGAGAGGGAGCGAGAGGGGAGGGGAGAGGGAGCGAGAGGGGAGGGGGGGCGAGAGGGGAGAGGGGAAGGGGGGAGAGGGAGGGTAGAGGAGGGGAGGGGGAGAGGAGGGGAGGGGGAGAGGAGGGGAGGGGGGAGAGTAAGATCCCACAGCCCCGGACTCTGTCACTAACCAGCCTCCCCTATAACCCGGTGCCCACCTCCCCCTGAGCTGTCGGAGGGTCCCGGAGCCGAGTTGCTGACAGGCCCCGACACTGAACGTTACCCTGTGCCTGGCGAGTCCCCGGGAACTGATCGAAGGTCCACCGGCCGAGCGAGTGATTCTCCCGAAGCTCAGACTGTGGACAGCACCTGGCGACGCGAGTCTCAGCTTTCAACTTCTGCCATCCATTATTGATCAACCGACAGAGACTGCGCTGCTATTTATACACCACCTGCTCCCTGTCCTTCCCCCAGAGAGTCAGTGTGTGTGGGACTGTACCCCAGAGAGTCAGTGTGTGTGGGACTGTACCCCAGTGAGAGTCAGTGTGTGTGGGACTGTACCCCAGTGAGAGTCAGTGTGTGTGGGACTGTACCCCAGTGAGAGTCAGTGTGTGTGGGACCCGTACCCCAGTGAGAGTCAGTGTGTGTGGGACTGTACCCCAGTGAGAGTCAGTGTATGTGGGACTGTACCCCAGTGAGAGTCAGTGTGTGTGGGACTGTACCCCAGTGAGAGTCAGTGTGTGTGGGACTGTACCCCAGTGAGAGTCAGTGTGTGTGGGGCCCGTACCCCAGTGAGAGTCAGTGTGTGTGGGACCCGTACCCCAGTGAGAGTCAGTGTGTGTGGGACTGTACCCCAGTGAGAGTCAGTGTGTGTGGGACTGTACCCCAGTGAGAGTCAGTGTGTGTGGGACTGTACCCCAGTGAGAGTCAGTGTGTGTGGGACTGTACCCCAGTGAGAGTCAGTGTGTGTGGGACTGTACCCCAGTGAGAGTCAGTGTGTGTGGGACTGTACCCCAGTGAGAGTCAGTGTGTGTGGGACCTGTACCCCAGTGAGAGTCAGTGTGTGTGGGACTGTACCCCAGTGAGAGTCAGTGTGTGTGGGACTGTACCCCAGTGAGAGTCAGTGTGTGTGGGACTGTACCCCAGTGAGAGTCAGTGTGTGTGGGACTGTACCCCAGTGAGAGTCAGTGTGTGTGGGACTGTACCTCAGTGAGAGTCAGTGTGTGTGGGACTGTACCCCAGTGAGAGTCAGTGTGTGTGGGACTGTACCCCAGTGAGTCAGTGTGTGTGGGACTGTACCCCAGTGAGAGTCAGTGTGTGTGGGACCCGTACCCCAGTGAGAGTCAGTGTGTGTGGGACACGTACCCCAGTGAGAGTCAGTGTGTGTGGGACCTGTACCCCAGTGAGAGTCAGTGTGTGTGGGACTGTACCCCAGTGAGAGTCAGTGTGTGTGGGACCCGTACCCCAGTGAGAGTCAGTGTATGTGGGACTGTACCCCAGTGAAGAGTCAGTGTGTGGGACTGTACCCCAGTGAGAGTCAGTGTGTGTGGGACTGTACCCCAGTGAGAGTCAGTGTGTGTGGGACTGTACCCCAGTGAGAGTCAGTGTGTGTGGGACCCGTACCCCAGTGAGAGTCAGTGTGTGTGGGACTGTACCCCAGTGAGAGTCAGTGTGTGTGGGACTGTACCCAGTGAGAGTCAGTGTGTGTGGGACCCGTACCCCAGTGAGAGTCAGTGTGTGTGGGACCCATACCCCAGTGAGAGTCACTGTGTGTGTGGGACTGTACCCCAGTGAGAGTCAGTGTGTGTGGGACTGTACCCCAGTGAGAGTCAGTGTGTGGGGGACTGTACCCCAGTGAGAGTCAGTGTGTGTGGGACTGTACCCCAGTGAGAGTCAGTGTGTGTGGGACCCGTACCCCAGTGAGAGTCAGTGTGTGTGGGACCCGTACCCCAGTGAGAATCAGTGTGTGTGGGACCCGTACCCCAGTGAGAGTCAGTGTGTGTGGGACCCATACCCCAGTGAGAGTCAGTGTGTGTGGGACCCGTACCCCAGTGAGAGTCAGTGTGTGTGGGACCCATACCCCAGTGAGAGTCAGTGTGTGTGGGACCCGTACCCCAGTGAGAGTCAGTGTGTGTGGGACTGTACCCCAGTGAGAGTCAGTGTGTGTGGGACCGTACCCCAGTGAGAGTCAGTGTGTGTGGGACCTATACCCCAGTGAGAGTCAGTGTGTGTGGGACTGTACCCCAGTGAGAGTCAGTGTGTGTGGGACCCATACCCCAGTGAGAGTCAGTGTGTGTGGGACTGTACCCCAGTGAGAGTCAGTGTGTGTGGGACCCGTACCCCAGTGAGAGTCAGTGTGTGTGGGACTGTACCCCAGTGAGAGTCAGTGTGTGTGGGACCCGTACCCCAGTGAGAGTCAGTGTGTGTGGGACCCGTGTAGAATTTAAATGACGTGGCGAACTTCAACAATAAGAGTTTCATTAAAAAACATTTATTATCTCGTAATAGAAATCAGTGAATATCAAATTACTTTTCACAAATCTGAGCTGACTCGGGCTCGGAGGGCGAATGTTTGTCACGGCCGTGTTCTTGTCCGTATCCGGCCTGGGGAGACTCGGGGACTGACAGAGGTCGGAACAAATGCTTTTCAGTGGGAGGGCATTATTTTCCGTTTAAAAAGGGGGAACTGAGGTGGGGTGGGGGGCGTTTAACTCCCCGCACATTGGGACCCCCGTGGAGATTGTCACCTGGATCGGCCGAGACCCCGTCGTGAAACCCCGCTTTAATTCGACGGGAACCAGCCTGGGGTTCC